>NC_080467.1:12780224-12887724 GCF_030265055.1 Doryrhamphus excisus
GACAGCAGGCGGCCAAGGTTACCTCAGACATCCTGATGTGTTCTTAAAGACGGTGGTCCACTCGGCACTCTGCCGCTTAGATGGGTCACCTGGGTCTCTCCTCCAGCCCGAGTGAGGGATGATGATTTCGTTGTTGAGCGTTTGAAGGCCGTGGTTGATGACCATCATCTTTAAAGGTTCATGGGAGGAGAGGTTCCAGAGGGTGCCTGCAGGGGGAGAAGAAGAACATGATGGTGACTATTTATAGTTTTTTACAGCATCAATATAAAAGTAAGCGGCACGGCGGTCTAGTGGTTAGCGCGCAGCCGGATTTTGTTTAGCTGGAATAGGCTCCAGCATTACCTTAAATTAAATAAAATTAAATAAAATTAAATAAAATTAAATAAAATTAAATACAATTAAATACAATTAAATAAAATTAAATAAAATTAAATAAAATTAAATAAAATTAAGTGGTTAGCGTGCAGACCTCACAGCTAGGACACCAGGGTTCAATTCCACCCTCGGCCATCTCTGTGTGGAGTTTGCATGTTCTCCCCGTGCATGCGTGGGTTTTCTCCGGGTACTCCGGTTTCCTCCCACATTCCAAAAACATGCTAGGTTAATTGGCGACTCCAAATTGTCCATAGGTATGAATGTGAGTGTGAATGGTTGTTTGTCTATATGTGCCCTGTGATTGGCTGGCCACCAGTCCAGGGTGTACCCCGCCTCACGCCCAAAGACAGCTGGGATAGACTCCAGCACCCCCGTGACCCTCATGAGGAAAAAGTGGTAGAAAATGAATGAATGAATGAATATAAAAGTACTGGAAAGAGACCAAATTAACGCCTCTATTTAGTCTCCTAGAGTTTACATTGTTGGTTGTAGTCGACCTCCTCAACCTCAAGACGGCAGTAGCTACATTTAGTCAGTAGTACATGAATCCAGTAGCACTAGTAGTAGTCCTTCAGTCATATTTCATATAACACAATAATATCACGTTTACGTCCATGGTGGTCGTGTTTTTTGACTGACATCGATAAAATTCCTGTGTGCCAAGTTTAGTACCAAAATTTTCAAAAGACGGAAGAAGAAAACTTCACATACCTGTGACTAACTCCTTGACCTCCATGCTGCTGGACTTCCTCAGAAGTCTGACCAAAGCTTGGATGCCATCACAGTTCTTGATGGCCATTTTGTTATTGTGGTCCTTCCCGTAGGATATGTTCCTCAAGGCTCCACAGGCCTTCCGGTGGACTTCGGCTTTGGGGTGGTCCAGCAAGTCCACCAAGGACGGCACACCATTCAGCTGGCGTACCTCCTTCTTGATGCACTCGTTCTCGTAGCAGAGGTGCTGAAGGTAGGCGGCGGCGTTGGACTTAACCGGGTCCATCGGGTGGCTGAGCATGGCGATGACCTCGTGAAGGTTGGGGTCCCTCCAGCGAGGGTCTCGGCGGATACTGTCCAGGCTAACCATGCTGCTGCGTTTGTGCGGGAACTGCAGGGTCTGAGCTCGGCACATAGCCTGGAAGAAAGGATTCAAGTTCCCCTCCAGCTGGGCCATGAAGGCATCATCATAGCCACCTCTTCAGAAAGACAGAGTAGAAAGTTAGAACATGGCGGTCTAGACGTTCCGGTGATTCTCGTTACCTGGTTCTAGAGGGCTCCCTGAGGAGCTCCATGGTGGTGATGGGTCTGAAGGGGTGAACCCCACCCAGGGTCGCGTAAGTCGCTGCTGGGTGGTCATTCCTCACATCTAACGGGTTTTCTGATTGGTTCACGTCGTCGCCCACTGCAGGAGCGTAGCTGTCCCTCAGGAAGGGCAACGTGTAGTGTGCCCCGGGCTGGAAGGTTTTCGTTGGCCAGTAGCTGTGGAGGGCGGTGCTGCCACGGGAGAGGCTCCCGTACCGTAAGTCACCCCCCATGGCTCGATAGGCGTCGGGGACGGGGAACACTCGAGTCTTGTTGTCCAGGGTGACTGGAGGAGGCTCGCCGGGCAGAGCTGGGGTGGTGATGGACGACTGAGAAGGTTCAGCGTTTGCCTCGGGAGCAGGTTGTTCCACGGGGGCGTCATCTTGAACCCCTTCTGGTGGATTCGAGGGTGGAAGGTTCTCCTGCTGCAACTCAACTGGGTTGTGTTCTCCTTCGTGTTCCACAGCCTTTAACTCCTAAAACGATGGATGCGCACAAACACAACGTTTATGGATGTTTATTTACATCATTCATGTTTAGAGGCCATACAGGAAGTAGATTGTGTTGACTTCCATCTTTCACTTAAAGTGTACTTTCGTCCGACTTAATTCCCACTGCCATGATCGCTTATCATCACCATCATCATCTTCTGGCAGCGTGTGCTACAAATACCACATCTTCAATGAAGATCAATTGTTTGGACAGAAGTAAAGTCAACTCAATGAAATTGAGTTGGATTGAAGTAAAATGGAAAGTGAAACTAAATTTAGTAACATGATCTTGCTAAACTGCTCTTAAAGCGGATTGAGTTGAAGTAAGGCTGCACGGTGGAAGAGAGTGGTTAGCGCGCAGGTCTCACAGCTAGAAAACTGGAGTTCAATACCCCCCACGGGCATTTCTGCGTGGAGTTTGCATGTTCTCCACATGCATGAGTGGGTTTTCTCCGGGTACTCCGGTTTCCGTCCACATTCCAAAAACATCCTAGGTTAATTGGCGACTCCAAATTGTCCATAGGTATGAATGTGAGTGTGAATGGTTGTTTGTCTATATGTACCCGGTGATTGGCTGGCCACCAGTCCAGGGTGTACCCCGCCTCTCGCCTGAAGACAGCTGGCATAGGCTCCAGCACCCCGCGACCCTCGTCAGGAAAAGCGGTAGAAAAAGAATGAATGAATGATAATACAAAACCAAGGGATGACCTGGGTTCGATTCTCCACTTGGGCATCTTCTGTGTGGAGTTTGCATACCCTTAAATTACATTAAATTACATTAAATTACATTAAATTACATTAAATTACATTAAATTACATTAAATTACATTAAATTACATTAAGTGGTTAGCGCGCAGACCTCACAGCTAGGAGACCAGGGTTCGATTCCACCCTCGGCCATCTCTGTGTGGAGTTTGCATGTTCTCCCCGTGCATGTGTGGGTTTTCTCCGGGTACTCCGGTTTCCTCCCACATTCCAAAAACATGCTAGGTTAATTGGCGACTCCAAATTGTCCATAGGTATGAATGTGAGTGTGAATGGTTGTTTGTCTATATGTGCCCTGCGATTGGCTGGAGACCGAAGACAGCTGGGATAGGCTCCAGCACCCCCTACGACTCTCGTGAGGATAAGCAGTAGAAAATGAATGAATGAGTGAACGAGTTGAAGTAAAGTGAAAACGTGATGTGTATTAACACGCATCAAAGGGACGTGAAGTAAAGCAAACTGAATCAATGAGAGAAATCAAATGGAATAATACTGGAGTGAAAAGGTCATTGAAGTGGATTGAATCAGGCTGAAGGAACATTGAACCGGTTTGAAAGTCACGTTGAAACAAAGTGAGTTGAAGTGAGGAGTGAATTGAAGTAAAGTGAACTAAATAAGACCGAGGGACTCTGAATTGAACGGAATCACATGAACGTGAAGTGAAATGAGTTCAATTGGCCCGGACTGAAGCGAGGTGCGTTATGTCGAAGTGAAATAAATGAGAGAAATGAAGGAAATGAAATTGCACCGCGTGAACGAATGCCGGAACGAACGAACGAGGAGGCGCAGCACCTCCGTGTCGGTCTGCAGAGGCGTGCCAGCCTCGGTGGAGCTGTCGTTGGTGGATGTCATGACCGAGGCGATGGAGGTGTCCACCTCTTCGTTGGCGGCCGGGGGTTGGCGGCCCACTTCCTGGGACGACGACAATGAAGGAGGCCCTTCTGAGTTCTGCTCCTAACACACACACGCACACACACACACACACACACACACAGTTGATTGATGACAGCTCAGCACCATTGTAAACACCCAGTGTCAGCACAATGGCGTTTTGCAATGTGACTGATAAACAGTCGGAAAAGTGGTGTTGTTTTAAAGGCAAAACAAGCTCTTGCTCCACTTCCAATGCAAAAGGCAACAACGTTGTCCTTTCCGTGCACTTTGGTAAACTTTGAGCGAGCACATTTCACATTTCTTTCTTTTGATCCAAACTCCAAATGACATCGAGCAGGGAGCAGCCAGCTGTAGGAAAGACAGGCAGGAAAAACAAAGCGGCACCGATATAATTGTAAAATACTTTTGTGCCTCCATTTTTATCTTGAACTCATACATCCTTGTCTTTTGGAGTACAGTATATTTTTATACTTCTATAATTCTATACTTCTGCATCTCCTGCAAAAACTCCAGGCAAAGATCTTCTGTGTAGCTCCCTTGTTAGCGACCGATCTACAGAGAAAATGCTAATTAAAGATCCTCTCCAGTGGGACGGGAGCCTTCTGCTGTTTTTAAGGATCTACTGTCAAAGATCCGGTACAACACATGGCAGGAGAGCTCTGCTGTTTTTAGGGACCGACAGCAAGTGTACTCTTTCTTTAGAAAACACTACTAAGAAAATGGTAGTTCAAGATCCTCTATACAAAAGGAGCACTTTTTTTTAAGAATCTAAACTCTAGTCAAAGATCCTATATCTGAAAGGGGCTCTATGCTGTTTTTTTAAGAATCTAAAATATAGTCAAAGATCCTCTATGTGAATGGAGCACTCTGCTGTTTTTTTTAAGAATCTAAAATATAGTCAAAGATCCTCTATGGAAATGGAGCACTCTGCTGTTTCTTAAGAATCTAAACTCCAGTCAAAGATCCTCCATATGAAAGAAGGACTCTGCTGTTTTTCAGGACGCTAATCAAAGATCCTCGATATGAAAGGAGCACCTTGCTGTTTTTTTATGAAGCTAAACTCTAGTCAAAGATCCTCTATATGAAAGAAGCACTATGCTGGTTTTTTTAAGAATCTAAACTCTAGTCAAAGATCCTCTATATAGAAGAAGCACTATGGTGTTTTTTTAAGAATCTAAACTCTAGTCAAAGATCCTCTATGTTAATAGAGCACTCTGCTGTTTTGTAAGAATCTAAACTCCAGTCAAAGATCCTCTACATGAAAGAGTGGCTCTGCTGTTTTTAAGGACCTACTGCAAAAACTCCAATCAAAAATCCTTTATATAAAAGAAACACTATGCTGCTTTTTAAGAATCTAAACTCTAGTCAAAGATCCTCTATATAAAATAAGCACTATGCTGTTTTCTTAAAGAATCTAAACTCTTGTCAAAGATCCTCTATATAAAAGAGCACTATGCTGTTTTTTTAAAGAATCTAAACCCTAGTCAAAGATTCTCTATGTTAATAGAGCACGCTGCTGTTTTTTAAGAATCTAAACTTCAGTCAAAGATCCTCTACATGAAAGAGTGGCTCTGCTGTTTTAAGGACCTACTGCAAAAACTCCAAAGATCCTTTATATAAAAGAAACACTATGGTGTTTTTTAAGAATCTAAACTCTAGTCAAATATCCTCTATATAAAAGAAGCACTATGCTGTTTTTTTAAAGAATCTAAACTCTAGTCAAAGATCCTTTATGTTAATAGAGCACTCTGCTGTTTTTTTAAGAATCTAAACTCTACATGAAAGAGTGGCTCTGCTGTTTTTAAGGACCTACTGCAAAAACTCCAATCAAAGATCCTTTATATAAAAGAAACACTATGCTGTTTTTTTAAGAATCTAAACTCTAGTCAAAGATCCTCTACATGAAAAGAGTGGTTCTGCTGTTTTTAAGGACCTACTGCAAAAACACCAAAGATCCTCTATATAAAAGAAACACTATGGTGTTTTTTAATCTAAACTCTAGTCAAAGATCCCCTATATAAAAGAAGCACTATGCTGTTTTTTAAAGAATCTAAACTCTAGTCAAAGATCCTCCATGTGAAAGAAGCACTATGCTGTTTTAAAACTGCAAAAACGGTCAAAGATCCTCTACATGAAAGGAGCGCTCTCATGTTTATTCCCCTATGGGGAAGTTTGCTTCAATAAACTTGTTCCATACATTCACTTTGTCTGTTTTTGACAGTGATCCTGCCATCTCTCCCTGTCCTTTTTTTTAGCCATGTGAGGCAGAGGAACCCTCGGTCCCAAGTTGCCAAGGAAACTGTGCTCTATTAGACTTTGGGGCTTGACAAAATCTGCCTAGCAACAAGTGGCTGATTCCATCAGTTGATCAGTATTGCAGTCTGTGCTACATACACATAGTGTGGCTTTGAGAAGAGAATTGGGAATACATAAATATAAATATGAAGCGTGCATTTTTATCTGTAATATATCAGCGAAAAAGCCCGATTGAGTGTGCAAAAAAAACAAAAAAAAAACGCTAATCATCATCTTCTGAAATTCGTCTGTGCAAAGTGCTGTAAAGTGCACCGCATGCGACGAGCGCTGACACAAGAGCCTCTCATCCCGAATGTGTCGCAGGGACGAGGGGGATGAAAGAGTCACACAAGAGAACAGAGATGACCCCGAGCAACCTCCAATGGATAGCTTGCAAAATAAAAAAAATAAAAAAACAAACACGCAGCAGCGTTCCCTGCAGACAGCTTGATGAGGAGGAGAATGATGGTCGGGTGGACAGACAGGACAGTGCCCCGTTTGTTGTCCAACCCCAGTCCGTCTGATGAGTCAAGTTCCAGAGGGGGAGGGGGGGGGGGGGGGGGGGGCATGCAGGCCAGCTCTGACTCAAAGCTTATTTAAATAAGTCAGTGCACCATCACTAAAAAGTGCACTTGCTGAGTCAAATAGGTCGACCTGATCGCTGTATAGCTTGAAACAACAAGGAAAGGATGCAGCCGGCTTAGGGAGTAGTACGGGTGCGCAAAGGGCGCATAAAACCTCCAACATGGGTCACCAAAAAGAAGCATTCACCATGTGACTCATCAGCAATGACATCACAACTTTGCATTGTTTGTTCAGTCGCAGCAAAAGTTTAGACACACCCTCCCATTGAATAGCATAAGGAAGTGGCTCCAAACTAATTTTGATTGCTCCTCTACAAAGGAAATATGGGAATTGAAGATATCTGAATAGCTCATCTTTTAATATCTATGGACGTCTAAAGGGGTCAAATTTCAATTTTCAATTAAATTCTACAAGAAATGATCTAAAGTGACTTTTATTATTTCTATTTGTGTTATTCGGAATAATAATTGACCTCAAATGTTCCATTACACAAATACATATTTTTCATAATACACAATAGTCATGTCAGATAAACAATACAAAACTAATATAATCAAAATTTTATTATTAAATTCAATGTTTTACTTTACCAAATTCCTATTATTTATAATTTGGAGAATTCTATAATAATTTATTTTGTGAAAATGTTTTGTAGTGATATTACATTTTTCCAATTTTACCTGGATAGTGAATTTAAAAACAATATATTTGGAATTTTTTTATGAATAATTAAAACAATAATTAGAATGATACTAATATATAGTTGGATTTTCTTTGTGAAGCAAGAATTTAATTTAATTTAATTTAATTTAATTTCTACTGCTTTTTCCTCACAAGGGTCGCAGGGGTGCTAGAGCCTATCCCAGCTGTCTTCGGACGGGAGGCGGGGTACACCCTGGACTGGTGGCCAGCCAATCACAGGGCACATATAGACAAACAACCATTCACACTCACATTCATACCTATGGACAATTTGGAGTCGCCAATTAGCCTAGCATGTTTTTGGAATGTGGGAGGAAACCGGAGTACCCGGAGAAAACCCACGCATGCACGGGGAGAACATGCAAACTCCACACAGAGATGGCCGAGGGTGGAATCGAACCCTGGTCTCCTAGCTGTGAGGTCTGCGCGCTAACCACTTTATTTAATTTTATTTAATTTTATTTAATTTAAGGGTATGGAGCCTATCCCAGCTGAACAAAATTATTAACCGCCGTTAATGATCAATTATTTTTGCATCAGTTTCACTTATTTTATGTTTCTAGCTGACAAAAATATGAAGTACTGTGAAACAAACAGCAATACTAAATACTACAGACTTAGTTAAATGAGTGTCCATTAGCCAATATGATCTGTATGAGCTACAGCATCTTCTATTGGATCTTATTAGACTGTGCAGTGCTTTCTGATGTGGCTTCAGTAGTAATAATAAAGCTGTACTGCAATATCGATGTGTCATGTTGAAGTATTTGACACCATAGTCCATCATGCAGTGTATTTTTTTTATTTTTATGAATGTTTTCCTCCAGAAAGTTCCCCCTAGAAAACCACTTTTGCCTTGCTTGTCGCCCCTCAAATAGTTAAATGCTGCATGGTCAGATTTAATGTGATACATCATGGCAGCACACTCACCACACTTTATGTGTGCACTATGTCATGATGCTGCACACACACACACACACAGTGAAACATCAGCTTTCGTGCATTCACTCAGACACACACACACTTGATGAAGATGTCACCATCATGCCCTCCCTCCTCATCCTCCTTCTCCTCATGCAACACAAGGAGACTGCACCGAGCAGCAGGCAAGGAGGTGAAGCAATTGACGCCTCCTGCATGACATAAAGCTCCTTTCCCTGCGGCACACACACACACACACACGCACACTTACCTCCTTCACTTGTGCAGGCATGATTGAAGCACGAGGTTGCCTCCTCCTCCTCCTTCTTCTTCCTCAGACGTTTGCTGCTCTCCTCTGCCTAATTCCTGCCTCCCTGCGAGCAGCCAGTTCAAACCTCACTCACACACACACACACCCCTCCTCTTTTGCTGTGCACCCTCATAGACGCAACACATTTTGTCGAGAACGCATGCAAGCCATGGAGGTACCGCTGCTGCTCCTCCCCCCCCCCACCTCCTCCCTTGATGTGTGCTGCAGTTAATGTGTGCGCTCTTAGCAAGGTGCTGAATCCACACTGCACACACACACACACACACACACACACAAGCGGATGCAGCCGGAGACGTCCGCTCTAGTTTGTCTGTAGAAGAAGGGAAACCCGTTAGCACCAGCAAGGACCCCCCCCCCCCCCCAACCCACCCCGCTACCTTCTACAACACTGTGGAGTGGATTTACTGTATGTTTTTTGTCCATTGGAGAGGTCAGAGGTCATTGATGAGGTGCGACCATAAACTTTTTATGCCACTTCAGAGATGCTACCATTTGAAATGGAAAATCTATTCATTTTAGTTCATTCATTTCGTTAATTATGCAAATGATTGCTTTGTTTGTCATGTAAAAAAAAATCTACAAAAAATAATTTTTGTAGATTTTTGTCGAAAAAAATCTACAAAAATAATTTGTAGATTTTTGTTGTTGAAAAAAATCTACAAAACAATGTAGATTTTTTTCCACACAAAATTAAAAATGAATTGTTATTATTGCTACTATTAATGTTATTATTACCATATTATTATTACTATTATATCCTATTTTTTATAATTACTCTTACTACTATTATTTGTCCCTAAAGAAAGTGTGTGTGTCGATACGTCAATACGTCATGTTAAAAAAAAATCTCCTAAAAATAATTTGTAGATTTTTTTTCTACAAAAAATCTACGAATTATTTTGCTTTGTCATGTAAAAAAATCTACAAAAAATAATTTTTAGATTTTTTTGTGGAAAAAAAATCTACAAGAAATAATTTTTATATATTTTTGTAATTTTTGTAGATTTTTGTAGATTGTTTTCCACACAAAATAAAAAATGTATTGTTATTATTGCTACTATTAACGTTATTATTACCATATTATTATTACTATTATATCCTACTTTTTATAATTACTCTTACTACTATTATTTGTCCCTAAAGAAAGTGTGTGTCGATACGTCACGTGCACGCTAACCAAGATTTGGCCGCTTGACTGCCTCGCTCACGGCTCATTGATATGCTCCGTAGTCAACTGACTTGATTTTTTTTTTCCTCCCAGCAGCAGTGATGGCAGCCATGCATCCCTTCCTCCTCAGAGCCAGATTGGTGCGAGATTAAAAGCACGCGACTTTAAAGCAGACGAGTGGGGTGTTGTCGACTTTTATTATTGTTGATCAAATCAACAGGAAGTGGATTTAGGCGGTGCGCGTTGGCAACAAGTCTTATGAGTGTTCCTGCGTGCAAAAAAAAAAAGAAAAAAAAAGCAGAAAGGCGACCTTTCGGGTGCGTTCAAGGCCAACTGTGACCTTCTGCTGTGTTAATATGCAGCATTGGCTGCCACTGGAAAGTGCAACACACACACGGCTGATTGTTGTTACGCCCAATTTTACATTTATTGTGTGTGTGTGCTCAATTGAGTCAGCCTCGGTAGTTCACGCCAGCCTGAAGAGAACACAGCACGGCAGTGTGTGTGTGTGTGTGTGTGTGTGTGTGGAGGGGCGAGAGAGGTTAATTAGGACAAAAATCTGCACTGAGTCCACAGAAAGAAAAAAAAAAGGATAAGAAAGACCCTGCAGAGTCTGTGTGGGCTTTTCATTGCAATTAAACTGACAGCGTCCACTCTTTCTCATGTATCATCTACTTTGTTTATGTATTTTAATCATTATAGATTTCTTCTTTTGTGTATTTTTACTCACACTTTCATTGTGATTATTATGTTTATATTTATTATGATGGGACAAATATACATATCACTAAAAAAAAAGGCTGCAAGTATCCAACTGCAGCCAATTAGCGACGTTGTTGGCGGCCAAATGAAAGAAAACCCACAGAGGCCAAAGAGGATGATCAGCTGACGCCGAGTTTGGCTGTGAAATAACGAAAAGAGGCAGCCGATAAAAAAGGATGGCTTCGTGGCTGACACATCCTTTATTTGTCGTTCATGCTTTTTATCAGTGCAAAAACTCTGGCGGACAAACAGAGAATGTTGCAGCGGGTGACATATAGTCATATTAAACACTCCGATTGCAATTCTTCTATTACTATTATGCGATTGCTCCTCCCAACAGTTATTTATAACCACCACCTTGCATGATATAAACAAAAGACACAAAACAATGTACAGTACGCTTCCTCACACACAAGCACACCCAGGCATTTGGTGTATCTTGTTATATGATTAATGCAAACACTCCTCCCACCAGTTATTAACGATAACCACCACCTTGCATAATATAAACAAAAAGACCCCAAGGTCATACACAAGCACACCTAGACATTTGCTGTGTCTTGTTATATGATTAATGCAACCACTCCTCCCACCAGTTATTAACGATAACCACCACCTTGCATAATATAAATGAAAAGACCCCGAGGAATGTACATTATGCCTGCTCATACACAAGCACACCTAGACATTTGGTGTGTCTTGTTATATGATTAATGCAATCACTCCTCCCACCAGTTATTAACGATAACCACCACCTTGCATAATATAAACAAAAGACACTAAAAATGTACAGTACGCTTCCTCACACACAAGCACGCCCAGGCATTTGGTGTATCTTGTTATATGATTAATGCAAACACTCCTCCCACCAGTTATTAACGATAACCACCACCTTGCATAATATAAACGAAAAGACCCCAAGGAATGTACATTATGCTTGCTCATACACAAGCACGCCTAGACATTTGGTGTGTCTTGTTATATGATTAATGCAATCACTTCTCCCACCAGTTATTAACGATAACCACCACCTTGCATAATAGAAATAAAAGGAAACTCATAAAAAGGTAAAACAGTGCACTTGCTCATGCAGAAGCTTGTCACATAATTACTGCATGATGGTAATATGGTTGCTCCTCCCGCCATTTATTAATGATAACCACCACCTTGCATAATAGAAATAAACAGAAGCTCAAAAATGCTAAACAGTGCACTTGCTCATGCAGAAGCTTGTCACAATTATCGCATGATGGCAATATGGTCGCTCCCCCTGCCAGTTATTAATAATTACCACCACCTTGCACAATAGAAAAAAAAGAAACTGATAAAAATGCAAAACAGTGCACTTACATAATATAAATAAACGAGGGGCACCACAAAAGAACAAGATCAAGGTTTGCTGTATACTTGCTATTTGATGAACGCAATCAGTCCTCCCGCCAGTTATCAAGGATAACAGGGACCACTAAAAATAACATACAAAATCAACATCAACAGTACATTTAGATATAGATTCTACAACACCAAAGTCATCATTTCACACACAAAATTGTTTACACTGTACTATTAAAAGACAAAGTGCTAATATTTATAGACATGTTATCAAAATATTACAAGAATAAACCTGTATGAATAGAAAAAAATCTGTTTTGTTTTTTTAATTTTATAGAACACATGTGTAAACGTTTAAATAATTAACTATTATGAGAAAACACTGCATATGTATTAATTAAAAAGCGTTATCTGATTGACACCAGAAATGTCACTTGGTAGGACAATTCCTTCAACTGCCCACTAGAGGGAGACAGATACAACGTAGCAGCCCTAACATGTTTGGCTACCACAATGGTGGTAGCCATTTTATTTTATTAAAGTCATCATTCTGAGCTAAAAAAATACATTTTTTTTAATCCATCACATATATGAAGATATGTAAATGCACCACTTACCTGCCATTTCATTAGGAACACCAGCACAATGCAATGACATCATACAAGTAAAAACACTTCTGAGGTATTGGATCTGGATGATGCAGGTGTACCTAATCAAGTGTTCTGTGAACATAAAGTGTCATAAAGGGATTTTTTTAAGTTATGCAAAAAAAAAAGTAGAAAAGTGAGCGTTATAAAATATTTTTATTCATATATAAACACCCAACAGCAAATACTATTATTCACTGGGAGACAAGTATGGTATTGTTCACAAAAGCGATAAGAAAAGACATAAAAAAACAGTGAAAGTTAGAATATGAATATCTTTAAGTCCTGTGCATAGATGATTGGTTGAGAGCAGGAGTTGTTACTTCAAGACTCCCACGCTGACTGAGTCTTTCCCCTCCGCGAGTGACGGTCGCTTTGCGGTGCCGTAGGAAGCATACGGAGGAGCGATGGTGGAGGGGGTGGTAGAAGAAGGTAAACGAGGCAGAGTGCACGTTGACGTTTGTCGTTCAGGAGGACAGTAGCCCGGCGAGGATGAGCGCGCTTTACCCTGCAAGCTGCAGCTACTGCCGCTCTGCAGGGGAGACGTCTTATTGGGACCTCGGCTCAGAGACGACGTGGACGAGCTGGAGAGAGGCGACGTCCTCAGGCCGTAACCCAGGATCCCCGTGCTCATGAGGAACTCCCTGGAGCCGTAAGCAGGAGGCGTTGGCCCTCGGGCGCCTTGGGGTCGGCCGTTGTCCGGCGGGAGGCTCCTCCTGCAGGGGATGTCGTAGATGGACGCGTCGGGGCCGTAGAGGGCTTGGGATCTGGCCTGCAGACGCAGCATCCGCTCCCTGTCCTCCATCTCACGCCTCTCATGGATAGACGAGATGAGGCTTTTGGAAAAGGTGTCATACCGTGATGTGACGGTGGCAGCGGTGGACTTCTGGGGCGTGGAGCTCAAACTGTGGGTCTTCATGTCTCGCATTGCTAGAGCTGACCCCACGAAAGGGGGCTCTCTTTGGATGTAGCCTACAGCGAAGGATGGGGACGGGTCTCTGGGGGCGAGACCCGGCAAAGAAGGGGAGGTGTCTCTGGGCTGAGGGGATTGTCGGGTGACCCCCATGAAGACGGGGCTGTATGCCTGAGGTGTGTAGGCCAGAGCGGGGGGCCTCTGCACCACACCGCCATCAGGACCCAAGCTCATGAAGAAGCTGACTGTAGGAGCCGCTCTTTGGGCCCCACACTGGGGGTCCATGAGGTTATCGTAACTGCTATGACTGGCCAGCAGACTCGGGGTGGCGGGACCGGGATCGGCGTGCGCGGACGGCAACTGGGATTTGCAGCCGTGATGGCGACCGCTGCCGGTGCCATGTTTGAGTGAACGGGAGTTGAGGGTCATAGAGCTGAACTGCACGGCGCCCGAGATGGTGCTGGTGGCCTGGAGGGGGGGCAGCGTGCCTCTCACAGGGCTTCCATTCAGGTCTGGACTTTTGCTGTCCCCTTGTTGCTCTGAGGGCTTCAGCAGCTACACACACAAGGAACACGGACAATGTTGGTCAAGAGGAACTGTATGGGGAGCCTAAGACCGGCAGACAACAACAAGGTACCCCACAAGTTTTACCAGTAATAAGACGGGGTGTACTAGTCCAGGGTGTACACCGCCTCGACCCCGAAGTCAGATGAAGGAAGATGGAAGATGACACCCGACTCACAAGATCGGGTCCACAAGAATTTCAACATTCCAATAAAGATCTCATTCCCAACCGGGATGGGTGCAATCCCCGCTTTTCTGCCTGGGAACCTCGGATTTGGAGGTGCCAAAACAGCTGCCACAAGATCCCGAGACCCCCACCCCCACCCCACTCCACTCCCAAGTGGCACATAATAGCGTGTCACCAATCCTGTACTCCTGGAGCACCCTCCACAGGAAGTCATGTTGTACCCCCTAGCTGGTCCTGTGTTCCGCTTCGACTGACGGACTTCTTGAAAACGGGGATCGCACCCCCCCGGTCGGCTAATCCAGAAGGTTCTGTTCCTGACTTCCACACCAAGACAGCATATTGGCAAGCATCTTTTTTCCCTCCTAGCTTCTACTACGTTACCTTGCATTGCTCCTCCTCTTGTGCTATGTGTGTGTATGCTAGTGGCCCCGCCTCCTCTGGCAGTGACAAAAGCAACTTAATGACCGAGAAGAGGTGTCACTCTTGGTGTGAACGCTACGACAAGGAAAACAGACACGCTTGCACATAGCAATAAAAATACTGGGTTTGTTTTCATTTCTGGTGTGATTTTCAGTTTTTTTTCTGAAGATGGAATTTTGTCGTGTTTTCATCTCGGAATTTAGCAGTAATGCGGTCGCTGTACCGGACCGTCGTGGTGAAAAGAGCTGAGTCGGAGGGCAAAGCTGTCAATTTACCGGTCGATCTATGTTCCCACCCTCACCTATGGTCATGAGCTTTGGGTCATGACCGAAAGAATGAGATGGCGGATACAGGCGGCTGAAATGAGTTTCCTCCGTAGGGTAGCTGGACTCACCCTAAGAGATAGGGTGAGGAGCTCAGTCATCCGGGAGGGGCTCAGAGTAGAGCCGCTTCTCCTTCACATCGAAAGGAGTCAGTTGAGGTGGCTCGGGCATCTAGTCCGGATGCCTCCCGGACGCCTCCCTGGTGAGGTGTTCCGGGCATGCCCAACCGGGGAAAAGGCCCCGGGGCAGACCTAGGACACGCTGGAGGGATTATGTCTCACAGCTGGCTTGAGAACGCCTTGGCGTCCTCCCGGTGGAGCTGGAGGAGGTGGCCGGGGACCGGGAAGTCTGGGCTTCCCTACTAAGACTGCTGCCCCCGCGACCCGGATAAGCGGAGGAAAATGGATGGATGGATCTCGTAATTTATGAAAACCAAACATGAGAACAACGTCGCTCAATTGTTTTCACCATTTCATCATGCTAACACCAGGATGCTATCCTGTCACTGGTATACTGTCATGTACCTGCTCTGGAGGAATGGGTGAGGATCCTCTGGATATGGCCTCCAGAACCGGTCTCAGCTGTGGGACAGTGGGAATGGACACGGGAATGATGGACTTGGTGTGATGTCCCGTCTCTAAACAATCGGAGGATAAAAAGCTTTAAAGTAAAAGTCCAACATGTGTTTGAATGTTCTCTTAAGTACCTTCCATGGATGCCAGGTGGCTTTTCAGCAGCCCGTGTTCAGGTTTTGGTGGCAGCGGAGGCGGACTTTTCTGCTGTTTTGTATCCGACTGCTCCACCACAACTCCAGCGGAGGAACGCTGATGGGGAAAAAGCGAAACACATTCGAGGAGGCCGTGTTCTGACACTTGCATCATTGCTTGCGCGTACTTTATTTTGAAGGTCCTGGCTGTGCTTGCCGTTGTCTGTGACTTTGACCAACGTCTGCCTGTCAATCTCAGGTCTCAGGAAGGGAGGCTGGATGTGGATCACGGACTTCTTACGAGGCCTGGCTGTGTAGCTGAAGGAAGAACGTCCATTTTGGAAGAGAACAACTTTAGTAAATCAATAAAAGTTCTTACCTTGGTGAGGTGGGACTGCAGACGAGGTACTCCAGATTGTTGCAACAACCGCGTGTAAACGGATTCACTCCTCCATGAAACTTTCCGGTTACCTGTGGGAACGTCAATACATGAAGCACATGGGATTATATCATTATGGGTATGGATAGAATTCCTAAATTAATCAATTATCTGGTTCTTTCTTTGGTTGGAATTTTTAGCAACATTAGCCGAGTGCGGCCTCACAGCAAGGAGACCGGGGTTCGATTCCCTGCTTGGGCATCTCTGTGTGGAGTCTTCTACAGGGACTCCGGTTTCCTCCCACATTCCAAAAACATGCTAGGTTAATTGGCCACTCCAAATTGCCCATAAGTATGAATGTGAGTGTGAATGGTTGTTTGCCATATTTTCAATATTTCAATATATTATTCAATAATTGTTATATAATTGTCTATAGTATTTTGTACATTACCGAGTCAATTAATCATATGTCAATCTATTTTGATAGAATTGTCATGAAGAGAAACAGAAACTAGTTGAAAATGTACGTAAATAGTGTATTACACATTTTAAAATTAAATTCCCAAAATAAAATAATACGTGAATAATTAAATAAAAAAAAGGGGTGAAAACAAAAAAAGCAGAAATACAATAAGATATAATAATAATCACAATATAAATACTGTATAAAAAAAGAAAAACAAAAAATAAGGCACCAGCCTATCAGCAATTATTATTTCATCATTACATTTATTGCATTAAAATAATAATTACAACTAATATCACCCACACGTTTGTAAATAGGCCTTTTATTTTGTACATGGCCATATTTTTTGTGGGTTTCTTCCCACATTCCAAAAACATGCTAGGTTAATTGGCGACTCCAAATTGTCCATAGGTATGAATGTGAGTGTGAATGCTTGTTTGCCTATCACAAACACCGCTGGGATAGGCTCCAGCACCCCCCGCGACCCTCGTGAGGAAACAGCGGTAGAAAATGAATAAATGAATGAATATTGCACTGAAAGGAGAAGCTCTCCAATCTGGTTGTAATGTCAATAAAGACCATTCCATTCCATTCTATGGATTGAGAGTAAAAAAAATGAGGTTTTGGTGGAGTAGTGGACATCTGACTTTTGTCGGAAGTAAACATGGCTGTTATTGGGTGATTGACACTGACTTGTTCATTGGTGGTGCGTCCCCTGGACACGAGGAAGAGATGAAATCCAGTCAGACCCAGAACCGGGAGGAGAAAGAGACCCGATATACTGATGACCACCAAGCTGTGAAAAGACCGTGAAGGAAAAGCGCTCCATGATGAACAAGAGTAGATAGAACAACAGTATGGACTGGAAGGATACGTGACGGTGCAGTGCAGCTTCCACAGGTCGTCCATGTGGTGCAGGATGTACATGAGGCCGAAGCTGAAGACGCAGACCATGTGACCGGTGAGGGACAAAAGGAAGAGGAAGAAGTAGCGGTAGTTCCTCCTCCCGATGCAGTTGTTGACCCAAGGGCAGTGATGGTCAAAGTCCTGCAGACAGAATATGATTTTTTTTTTTGGATATCCTCCCGTGCCTTACAAATTTATTTCCTAGCGAGGCTACAAAGGATAGGAGGAGGATTAACCTGATTAATGAGATCTCTCTCCCTTCATCACGCTCTGTCCATCATTCACAACACACACACAAATCCCCTTTTATTGACTCCCCCCCCCAACACACACACACAACCATATATTCATCCTAACTTCACTTTCTATTCAAGGTGTGCTCCATCCCGTGTCCTCTGTTTCCTCAACATCACCACCCATTTGAGATTGAACGTTGACCTTCATGCTGTAGGCCGCTCATTAAAAACACTTTCACATTCCAAGCCTGGATGATTTTTAGAGGACATTACAATTTTGTTTTCATTATAATCATGACGCATATTGTGTTCTACAAGAAATGCATGCTTGTATACGACCACAGCGGCCGTACCAAGTGGAGTAATGATTGACACATTGATAAGGTTTAGCCCCACCCCTACATTTGAAAGAAAGCATAAATAGTGGAGTTGCGCTACCTTGTGGCAACGTTGGTACATTACCGTTTCATTCATTTCAGGTCGTGGGTATGCTGGAGCCTATCCCAGCTGTCTTGGGGCGAGAGGCGGGGTACACCCTGGACTGGTCGCCAGCCAATCACAGGGCACATATAGACAAACAACCATTCACACTCACATTCATACCTATGGACAATTTGGAGTCGCTAATTAACCTAGCATGTTTTTGGAATGTGGGAGGAAACCCATAAAAATATGGCCATGTACAAAATAAAAGGCCTATCGGTGATATTATTTGTAATTATTATTTTAATGCAATAAATTTTAATGGTGGAATAATAATTGCTGATAGGCTGGTGCCTTATGGCAAAACATGCAGAGTGTTTTTCTTTTTTTATACAGTATTTATATTGTGATTATTATTATATCTTATTGTATGTCTGCCTTTTTTGTTTTCACCCCTTTTTTTAATTTGATTATTCATTTATTATTTTATTTCGGGAATTTAATTTTAAAATGTATAATACACTATTTACGTACATTTTTCTCTTCATGACAATTCTATCAAAATAGATTGACATATGATTAATTGACTCGGTAATGTACAAAATACTATAGACAATTATATAACAATTTTTGAATAATATATTGAAAATATATTAACACAAATATTTCATAAAATGTTCATACATTTTAAATTAATAATAAATAAATAAATAAAAATAGATTTGATGTACCTTTAACAATTTTAAGAAAATGTGTCAATTAATCATATTTTAGCAATAATATAAAAATAATCTAAATATATATTATATTTGTTATATATGTATATAACAATATATTTAAATATTATATATATATATATATATATATATATATATACACTGTATATATTTATATATATGAGCAAATATTTAAAAAAATATATTATCAAAAATTGGTTCGTACATGAATGATATTTAATTTATTTTAAAACATTCCCTGAAACATAAATATTCTTAGTAAATACGGTAGATTGTCTTTCATGCTAATTCTACTACATTGGCAGTAACTTAGACAATTAGCTGGGTCATTTTGCTAAATTTTTTATTTTATTTTATTCATTGTATTTGATTGAAGGCCACATATGATACGTCTTATTTTGGTATTTTCTTCCAAATTTGCTCATGTCTGGAATTGTGTGTGTGCGTGTTGTCACCGACCTCCACACAGCGATCACACACGCTGCAGTGTGAGCAGCGTGGCGGTCTGTAGAAGTGACAGGAAGCGCACCACTTCATGCGCACTTGGATGCCCCTCACGTCCACGTTCTTGTAAAGGGGAGCCCGGAATTCATCGTCCTTGTCCTCATCCTCATTTGCTGAGATAAGACACGTAGGATAACATGTGACTAGCAGAAAAAAAAAGACAGTTGGGATTAACATCACTAACCCATGGGGAGAACGCCAGCGTCCATGAATGTTGCCATGGTGAAGTTGGCCAGTACGAAAAGGAAAAGGACGGCACAGCATGGCGGCACGGCAGGGCAGATGGTCACGGCCAGCCACGGGCATCTGCAAAACATCCAAAAACTCATCCCGTGTTGCCTGGAAGTAGAATCTTGTCGTCTTGCGAGTATCCATCCCGCCCAGGTTGAGGTTAACACAAATCAGGGCCACAACAAAGACTTTAGGGGATAATCTTCATGGCGTTTATTCCAATGGGATCCCAAAAAGTAATTGTTTACAGTGAAAGATAAGCGAGTATTAGTGCATGTTCATCACTGCTCCCACATCAGGCGGGATTAAAAACAGGCAGGGTCCCTCCAGGATGCGGCAAGAAAGACACTGCAGCGGGTGGATCAGGCCTGCCACAAACAATTGTTTCCACCGGATTAATCTGTTGATTATATGCTAATTGATTACTTTGACGGTTCATGTAATAATGTTCAAATATGCAGGGATTACAACTGCAAGCTAAAGATCCATTGCACAATAACAGTAACTTTGTACACTATCTTTATGTTGCATGGAACATATTACATTCTTAAACTGCATCACCTCACCGATTTGAGGATTTGGGGTCGTATATGTAGAAATCATCATGCAGTCCAATGCATTTAACCCTTTGATGCACGAGTGACTGGACCCTACACTCTTCCATAAGTGGGTCAAAAATGACCCATACTAGAATCAATGTATTTTTATGTCAATTTTGCCATTTTGGTTAGGAATAATCACTTGTATGATATTTAGTATTATATTTAGGACCACACAAGAATGATTTCATGTTAGAAACATCTTCATTTTTCACTTTTTTCCATCTTTGAAAAAGAAAATGACCCCGTACAACAATAGAAAATGTGAAAATGCATTGTGTGTTGCATAAAGGTAAAAAAATGTGAATGGCATGATATCAAAAATATGATTTTTGAGGAATACCTGGAATATGAAATGATAACAATTTTTCATTACGAAGATATTTCAAGAAAACAACCTGACCGGGTCATTTTTGACCCACTTATGGAAGGTTGGGGTAGTAACACAAAAACAAAAATTTATTAAAATGCATAAAAGGTAAGTTAAAAATGTGAACGGTATGATATCATAAATATGTTTTTTGACGAGTACCTGGAATATGAAATGATAATTTTTCATTACAAAGATATTTCAAGAAAACAACCTGACCGGGTCATTTTTGACCCACTTATGGAAGGTTGGGGTAGTGACACAAAAACAAAAATGTCTTAAAATGTATAAAAGGTAAGTTAAAAATGTGAATGGTATGATATCATAAATATGTTTTTTGACAAATACCTGGAATATGAAATTATTAATTTTTTTCATTATGAAGATATTTGAAGAAAACAACCTGACCGGGTCATTTTTGACCCACTTATGGAAGGTTGGGGTAGTAACACAAAAACAAAATTTTCTTAAAATTTATAAAAGATAAGTTAAAAATGTGAATGGCATGATATCAAAAATATGTTTTTTGAGGAATACCTGGAATATGAAATGATAAAAAAAATTTATTACGAAGATATTTCAAGAAAAAAACCTGACCGGGTCATTTTTGACCCACTTATGCATCTAAGGGTTAAGGGCGACCAACATGCACAATATGAAACATAATGTTCAATTCTTAGTCTATCACAACTAAAAAAAAAGAACACATTTGCAAGTGACATTGGATGCACAAAAACAAACAAAAAATAATAAAAATGTTCAATGTCCAATCCCCAAACTCCCTAGCTGGATGTCTGACTGGGTTCAAGCCATGGGGGAGGGGTCCCCACTGAGCGGAGCGCCTGCTGATGCCATGCCAGCTGCAAACCCACTAATCCCCTCGGATTATCAACTCTGGATTACAGGCCCTCTCTGCCAGTCCATTGTGGAATCCTCACAGTGGATGTTCCACACGCGTGCGCGCGCACACACACCCACCCAGCACAGCACCTTATATGTACTGTATCATGCAACACATCATATGGAATAATATAGCATATACAGTAAAGCTCACTAACATACAATGAGTGGGTTAGTAATAAAGCAGTATTGTAATGAAAGACTAATAAATGATATATCAGGCCAGAAATGTATCATACTGCATATGTATTTTGAGGATTTTATACAATTTCAAACCCATTTTATCTTCTATTTGATTAGATTTTCTGCACCTTGTTTTTATCCCATTTTATTTATATTTACTTACATTTTTTTTGTATAGACTACTTTGCCAGCCAGTACCTTTTCCCATTTTATTTCATTCATTTTTTTAATATAAAGTTACAGTAATTTATTAGCTTTTTTATACAAATTTTTGTTTTTTATATACTATTTTTAGTATTTTTAATTTTCTTTAGCCTTTTTATACAAATTTTTGTTTTTGATATATTATTTTTAATATTTTTAATTTTCTTTATCTTTTTTTATACAAATTTTTGTTTTTTGATATATTTTTAGTATTTTTAATTTTCTTCTATTTCTGAACCTTTTTGTCAATGTTATTTCATTCCAAATTTAATTAATTTCACATTTTTTATTTTCATACTTTGTATCATGTATTATTATTCACTATTCTTTTTTAAATTTATATTTCATGACTACTTCTATTTCTTTAAAAGAGTAATTACAAAGTATTTCCTTTTCTTTCAGGCCATGTATGATCTCTTTTTCGATAGACAGACCAAAAAAAGAAAAGCATATACCGAGCCCAATAAAGTGATTTGTGTATTTCAGATTGTGGTCTACTGTTAGATAATTGGATCACGTCACAGCCGTGTGAGAACTCATTGGACTTATTTCTCGAGGACCTGATTACAATGTGGCGGTCTCCTGATGGACACTGTCGGTCCGAGACCATCTGGACCGCACCGCGAGGGAGGGACAGTTCAT
Organism: Doryrhamphus excisus; assembly: GCF_030265055.1. Classification (NCBI taxonomy): domain Eukaryota; kingdom Metazoa; phylum Chordata; class Actinopteri; order Syngnathiformes; family Syngnathidae; genus Doryrhamphus; species Doryrhamphus excisus. The sequence goes on from NC_080467.1 coordinate 12,802,682, forward strand.
TACGCTACAAGACAAGCCCTCCACCTAATGAAAGAGCCCTGGCCAGAGCTGTATTAAATCACACGCACACACACACACACACACAGAGAGAGAGAGAGAGAGAGAGAGAGAGTAAGCTGCTCACGCTGCCTTCATCCCTGCAGTGGGTCAGTGGCACAGCAGACAGTTCAGTCAAGCCGCAAGTTGGTGAAATACTGTTAATGACATCACCACTATGTCTCACACACACACACACACACACTGCAATTCACACTTGATTCCTACTGTCCAATTGAGTAAAGTTTGTCTTGGTAGGAGTGGAGACTAAAATATGAACTCAATTTCTAACATTTTCAGCACCGATTGTTTGATGAGTTGACTAAATGACTAAAAACAAGGTCCACCAAACGTAATGTAAGGTGTAGGGTTCCTTTCCCAAAAAGGGAACCTTTCAATATTGGTGCAAATTTCGTCAAACTGTTTTAGTTAAGTGCCGCTATTTATTTGATTGACATTTTTTTCCCAGTAACAAAAAAATTATTTAGCACATTTGCTTCCAAAAGCTGCGATTGGCTGGGCGACCAGACCAGGGTGTACCCCGGCTCTCGCTCTAAGTCCGCTGGGATAGACTCCAGCATAACCCTGCGACCCTAGTGAGGATAAGCGGCATAGAAAATGGATGGATGGATGCTAACAAAAGCAAGAGGCCTGAGTATTATCATCTGCTTTTGGGGGGAAATGTAACATTAAAAAAACAACTTCAAGGTGTGGAGAGCAAAAACAGGAGGACACACACATACACACACACACACACACACGCACACATGGTTTCACGGTTGTGCGATGATGATTGTGTGAATACCATACATAAAAAGGCTGCCATCATAATATAGGTAAAATTTATGACTGTGTTTTTTGTGTACAGTGGTGACAAAAGTCTTTTTTTCCCCCACATTTGTTGTACAAATGTTTCAGCAAATGTGTCATCAAATTTAAATATTGGTCAATGACAACACAACATTTGTTTAAATACAAACCTACATGGTCCTGTGTGAGAAAAAGTGATTGCTCCCAGTTTGGAAAAGTTTATAAAGTCATTTCTAAAGATTTGGGACTCCAGCAAACCACAGTGAGAGCCATTATCCACAAATAGCAAAAAAAAATGGAACAGTGGTGAACCTTCCCAGGAGTGGCCAGCCAACTGAAATGACCCCAGCAGCAAGAAGTCATCCAAGAGTTCAAACAAGACCCCACAACATCCAAATAACTGCTGTCCTCACTTTGCTCAATTAAGGTAAGTGTTCAAAAATGGCTGAGTTCCAATATGAAAATCATTAAGGCTTGTTTGAATTTGAATTTGAAATTGAATTTGAGTTTTGGTAGGTGTGTGGTGTAAAAGTAACACCACATTTCAGAAAAAGAACATCATAGTAAAATATGGTGGTGGTAGTGTGATGGTCTGGGCTGTTTTAGCTGCTTCAGGACCTGGAAGACACGCTGTGATAAATGGAACCATGAATTCTGCTTTCTACCAAAAAAATCCTGGAGGACAATGATCCGAAACACACCAAGTAAGTCCATCTCTGATTGGCTGAAGAACATCTGAATCAAGACTTTGGAGTGGCCTAGTTCTGACCTGAATCCTATTGAGATTCTGTGGCATGACCTTAAAAAGGGGGCTTCATGCTGGGAAATCCATCCAATGTGACTGAATGACAACAATTCTGCAAAGATGAGTGAACCAAAATTCCTCCAAAGCACTGGAAGAGACTCACTGAAAGTTATCACAAACGCTTGATTGCAGTTGTTGCTGCTAAGGGTGGCCCAACTAGTTATTAGGTTTAGGGAGGCAACCATTTCCACACAGGCTCATGTAGGTTTGGATTATTATTCATTCATTCATTTTCATCGCTTTTTCCTCACGAGGGTCGCGGGGGGTGCTGGAGCCTATCCCAGCTGTCTTTGGGCGAGAGGCGGGGTACACCCCGGACTGGTTGCCAGCCAATCACAGGGCACATATAGACAAACAAGCATTCACACTCACATTCATACCTATGGACAATTTGGAGTGGCCTAGCATGTTTTTGGAATGTGGGAGGAAACCGGAGTACCCGGAGAAAACCCATCAATGCACGGGGAGAACATGCAAACTCCACACAGAGATGGCCGAGGGTGGAATCGAACCCTGGTCCTCATAGCTGTGAGGTCTGCACGCTAACCACTAGAACGCCCTTGGATTATTATTTTCTGCCTTAATAATAAAAGTTTCATTTAAAAACTGCATATATTATAGTAATATTTCCATTTGTTTCATGATCTGAAACATTTAAGTGTAACAAAACATGCAAAAAAAAAAAAAAGAAATCAGGAAGGGAACAAACACTTTTTGACACCACTGTACAATTCCAGACTCCCATTTCCCAGATGGGGGGGGGGATCACATGGCATTGACCGGATCCTAATCCTCCTGCAGTCCCAATCTGCCTTCACATTCCAGTGTAATATATGTGTCTACATAAGAGAAACTGGGGCAAATATGGCTACGGAGGTGAAAGGTCACTGTAGAGCAAAGCTGATGAGGCGGGAGATGATATTCAGTAAGCCAATAGCAGATACAAGAAGGTTGTTATATGCCAGAGACAAACAGGTTGTTTTTGAAATGGATCTTAGCCTCAAGTGGACTCTTTCCAATCTCCCCCACAAAATAGGTCAAAGCCTCGCTCTGAGGAATGAGTTTTGTCGGAGGCGGCGTGTTTAAAAGTGCGTAACGTTTGATTTCAAAGTGGAGCACGGCATGCGGATCGTGTCGGCGGAAAGGTGTCTTATCAGTGGGAAAGTGCGAAAATAACTACTCCTAACTAAAGTGCGGGCCCTCGGGGCGGTCCGTTGCCAGCCAAGCAGGTCAGTGTCATGGCACACATGGCAGCATATGCTCATGGTTTTATGGGTCACGTGATAATTATAGCAGGGAAGGAAATAGTTTAGCAGTTTCATGCATGGCAAGTAGAAACATGGACAGATGGGAGGGGTCAGTGCCATTTGTGTCCCCATGGCATTACATGGTATAGTTTGTTTACCAATGGAAATGGGGAAAATCACATTTAAATCTACTTCTGCTCTAAATCATACAATATAGAAAGGATGAATTCATTAAAAATAATAACTGTCTACACACTCACGTTTGCTCCTCAACAATTACTAAATTTAATGTTTTTTGCGATATTTGTTTACATTCTGAATAGGTTATGTCCCTGTGTTTACCGCCCCCTCCCCACATTACTCTAATGCAGTGGTGTCCAAAGTGTGGCCCGTGGGCCATTTGTTGCCCACTGCTGTTTTTTAATGGGCCCTAAATTTTGAAAACAGAATTTAACATACATTTAACAAATCTGCAGTAATTTTACCAGAATTAAGTCAAAAAGTTGGAATTTTACAAGAGCATGATTACAAGGATGAACAACATCATTTTAGTAGGTTAAAATTGAAAAATTAAAGAAAACCGAAGTCCGAAGTCGCAACATCGTAAGAATCAAACAAAAAAAACAAAGTTGAAATTTAGAGAAAATTTGATTAGGGGAAAAAGTTACAGGAAAATAAATAAAAAATCTGCTGAAATTTTTAGAATAGAATCCAAATATTGGGAGAAAAAGTTGCACTCTATGGAGAAAAAAGTAGCAATTTTACAAGAATAAATTGTGGTATATTGTATAAAACAATTGGTTGGGAACAACGTTACAATATGGCAATAAAGTCAAAATATTACGAAAATTATTTTAGAAGAAAGTTGAAATATTTGGATTTTTTTATAAACAGCACAAAAAGAGAGCAAAGACCAAAGTTCATATTAATAATGAGCTTTTCCACCCATATCACAAACATATTTTTTTTCTTGGAATATACTGTATATAGTTTTTTTAGCATAGCTACACATGTTGGTTTACAAAATGTCACAGTGGCCTTGCATCCATTAATTAATTAATTTTTCTCTGCGGTAACCAAATACAAACATAGGGAGCGTTGAAGTGGGAAGGGAAAATTGGAATGGTGTAAAAACTGCAAAATGGTTCGTTCCGCCTGGTAGGGCATACATTAAAGGTGTATTGTAATCCTACTGATTGTTGAGTCTTGTGTGGTTGTATATTATTAGTTGTGTTCTCGTCATTAATAGGCCTGCCTTTTGATATCCTATACCTCAGGCTCAAACATAAAACAACACAATTTGACTTTGATAGCAGAAAAAAATATATAGAATGGAAAAGCTGATGTATTGCCAAGGAGGCCTGATTTGAAGAACAAATAGACTGAATGAACAATATTTACAACAAATTAGCAACAAAATATATCAGGAAGGGCGGCACGGCGAAGGAGTGGTTAGCGCGCAGACCTCACAACTAGGAGACCCAAGTTCAATTCCACTCTCGGCCATCTCTGTGTGGAGTTTGCATGTTCTCCCCGTGCATGCGTGGGTTTTCTCCGGGTACTCCGGTTTCCTCCCACATTCCAAAAACATGCTAGGTTAATTGGCGACTCCAAATTGTCCATAGGTATGAATGTGAGTGTGAATGGTTGTTTGTCTATATGTGCCCTGTGATTGGCTGGCCACCAGTCCAGGGTGTACCCCACCTCTCGCCCAAAGACAGCTGGGATAGGCTCCAGCACCTCCGCGACCCTCGTGAGGAAAAGCGGTAGAAAATGAATGAATGAATGTTGGCTTGCCAAAAGTTCACTTTTGGTCATGTGACAGCATCATTTTTAGGATTTTCAGACTCTAGAAGCCCTTTTTTAAAAAAATTAAAATACAATTTCAGGGCACACATGGATGGATGCGTGGTTGTATCCACTCATGAGTGGTTGGTGGTATGGATAAGAAAAATATTTGGACAGTTTATGGATGGATGCAGGAACCCAAGTATGGTGGGACAGATGTTGCATGGATGAATCCACGTACTATGCCGGGACACACGCATGAATGGCTGGATGCATGGAGCGCAGTAAACAAAGTGTCCAACTTGTGTGTGATTTTTGACTTACGTGAAAACGAAGAAGAGCGACGTGGATCCCACCAGGAGGCAGGCTGCCGTGCACACCGGAATAAAAGCGGACGCTTTTAGCGAGTCGGCGCCGCTGCCGGGCATCCTGTCTTCCCCACGCTCACTCTGATGTCATACCAGCGGATAGATAGACAGTATAGAGCACGTCGTGGCCGGTCCGACAGCGGGAAAGTCTCTTGAAGAAAAACAGAAGCATGTTCTAGTGGAAAATCATCTTCGAAGACGAGGGAGACTGCAGCCCGCCTGCTCCGTGGGGATGCATCCCGTCCTGTGACTCCCTGCAAAGCAGCCTCCGATTCATCCCAAAAGGTGGAGCTTTCGCGTACGGATGACGTGAAAGTACTCTACACCACACAGAGCGAGCACAATTTAGTTATTATTGACTTTCCTACAACCCAAACATATCTACACTTAAATGACATACGACTACTTTAACAAGAAGATTTGAAAAAAAGTTTAAGTTTTATCTTAAACCAGTATGTAAAACAAATCTCGTCAAAACCAAACATTATTTTGTCAAATAACTTCCTAAGAGACAGAATCTGTTAACATCATTTTTAACACCGATTTAATGTACTTTATATTAAAAAAGTGCGCCTACCTTACGAATATTGATGTCTTTAGGTGACCAGCAGGGGGCGACAAAAACAAGTCACAGGAGTGCGGTGCTGGTTTTCAGGTACTACTGTAAAACACGCAAAATTCTCGCTGCAAAAACAGGTAAAGATCAATATAACTGGAGTGCTGTTTTTTTTTTTTTTTTTGAGAAAAAAAAATTGTTAAACATTTTAAAATATTATAATACAATACATTGAATAAATGACAACATTTAATAGAATTACACTGAATCTAAAAAAATGTAGGTGGGGGTCTGACTCTAATATACCACCATTTTTGATACCAATACATCAAAAATGTGACCTTTTCTTGCTAGATAAATGAAAAATAAGGCATATCTGGGAAAATAGAACTTTACCAAATAGGATTCTCATGGCATTGAATTGGTTAGCTGTCCAGTTGCTATCGATTCAATGCCCTGAGAATATAATGACTTGAACGAATGAGGATCAGGAATACTCCTTAGTACTGACACACAGCGGACTATTAGTTGTGTTGGAGATAAACATCCTTCACAAGGTAAGGCTCTCTCAGGGGGAAATGAGGTGAGTGCGTAGGCGTCTCTAGCTCTTCTATAAATGTCCAAAGGCAGAAGTCACCCTTCACTCGTCAAGAGCTACTGTACAACAATGGATGTTGAGGAGTTGATTGAATCAATCATTCGAGCTTTCATATTTATAGCAGGTGTCATCGGCAACAACTGGTTGGCCGTAAGCTCCATCCCCTCCAAGAGATCCAGTTTGTGCACCAACGAGCTGCTGTTCATCAACCTGGCCGTGTCCAACCTGATCACAAACTACCTGGTGGATCTGCCCGATACTATTGCTGATTTCGCAGGGCGCTGGTTCCTGGGTGAAGCCTACTGCGCCATATTTCGCTTCTGTGCCGACCTGTCGGAGACCAGCAGCATCTTCACCACTTTCTTCATCAGCGTTTTCTGGCGCCAGAAGCTGGTGGGTTCCCTGAAGCGAGGTGGCGCCCCCGTGAAGCTGGACAATCTTTGTCTGGTGTTCTGCCTCCTGGCAGGGAGTTGGACCACAGCTTTGGTGTTCAGCATACCACACTTCTTCTTTGTAAACGTGGAAAAGACCAATGAGACCGAGGAAGACTGTATTGACGTCTTCCCCGATGCCTTTTCCAGGACAACTTATGATATATTTTATCTGACGCTGGCTAATGCGCTCCCTCTTGCTGGGATGTTGTTCGCCAGTGGTCAGATAGTGGTGACTTTGCTTCAGAACCAGCAACGCATCAGGAGTCATCCCAATTCCGGCCTCGACAACAACAACAAGGTGAAGGACAACGCTCAGGAAAGCGAGGTCAAGACTATTTCTGGACCAAGCAGAGGAAGCCCAAAGCACATTTACACAGGCGTTCCTGCCTCTACTTCCTGTCCTCAAGCAGGCCAAGCATCCACCCTTGACTCAGACCCAGCTAGAGCTCCACCGAACCAGTCCAAGCCTAGCCAGGCACGAGGGAAGCCCAACACTAACTCGCAAGTGAGAGCCGCCAAAAGTGTGGTGGCGGTGGCCAGCGTGTTTCTGGTCTGCTGGTTGACTCATCTACTTCTACGCATCACCAACAACTTCCACACCTCCTCCATCGTGGTGGAGGTGGCCAGCTACATCGCAGCCTCCTACACCTGCATTATCCCTTACATATTCCTACACGGAGTCAAAAAGCTCACTTGCGCTTGCAAAAGGTAGACAGTCCTGACATAATGTCAGTTCTTAGTGAGAACAGATAGTAGCTACGCAGTATAGAATTCACCCTGAAGCAATCCTGAGGACATTTTGAATACAGGTGAAGTTTGTTAGAGAATATTAATAATAATAATAATAATAATAAATTTTATTTGTACAGTGCTTTTCAAAATACTGAGACACTATTCATCTTTTAAACATTTTAGATTTGCCTAAAATTGTAAAGCAACACATTTAGTCCTCACAATGTTTGGTATTGAGTGTATGTAAAAAAAAATAAAGCTGCCAATCATTGACTCATTGACCCATGTCAGGGCCTTGAACTGTATTATATAAAATAATATATTGTTACAGCATTGCGTGGGTGTTTTTTTTTTTTTGTAAATGGCCTCTTTAAGGTTAATAAAATAAATAAAATCACTGGTCTGGCCATTTGATGAATGGATAAAAAGCAACAAAACACGTCCAAACTGCTTTATTTCCATGAAGCTAAAATCAAAACATGATTGCAAGCATACTTGAGGGAACGGCTAATTGGGGAAAACAATTAACTACTCTCTTTTGTGATGACTGTATGGGAAACCTGAGTGTCATTTCAATTATATGCAATTAGAGTCCCTCTGCAGTGTGGCATTATGAACAATGCAGCAATTTTAAGGCTGTTCTTGTGCAGACAGTTACGCAGAGGACAATAGTGAGGCTGGCTGCCTGTTCGTGGTTTTACAAAGCATGTTTTTTTTAACTTTAAAAAAAGGTTTCCTACAAAAGCAAATGTACGAGTGGGCCCTGTGAAGGGAAACATGTTAAATAATATCAAACATTCCAATAGGTAGAATTAAATTTTTTCAACACATGAAGGTTTGACTATATTTTATGTACAAAAACTGAGTTCGGTTTGGTGTGAAATGCAACAATTGCTGTTGCCAGGTGATTTTTATGTACACGTGTCAGTAAGAAAAGTGGCAACACGTCTGATCTCCCACAGTCTGATGAAACTATTTACACTAAAGGTTGTATTTTAGGAAAACATTAAGCATTAAATAAGTCATAAAACCAGCCTTTCAGTCTCCTGATGGCCATACGCTTGCACTATGCTCTCATGACAAACTGTAGATTGAAAACTAAACAAGGATGGTTCAGTGAAGATATAAGTCAGTCTGTGATAGCAAATTCAGTCATGTCTTCACGACAGATTTATCATCTATGTTTAAGGCAACAGAGGTTGCAGGCCCTTGTGCTCATTGGGTACCATCAGTGAAGTTTTTCCAGTTTGGCCTGCAGAGACTTGAAGTTGCCGATGGTCTGCTGAAGGGTGGCATTCGGGCTGAGAGACTGTAGCTCCACCAGGTATCCGCAGATGTTGTCCAGACACACGTTGGTGAAACGACGTCTGAGATGGAGGGACAGTGATTATTGAACATTTAAATGCGATTGAGTTATGAAAGGCCACAGTGTGTCGCTCCAGTTCAAGCAAGTCTTGCAAGTGATGATAAGCAGCAGAAACAGAAAACCACATTCATTCATTCATTTTCTACCACTTTTTCCTCACAAGGGTCGTGGGGGTGCTGGAGCCTATCCCAGCTGTCTTCGGGCAAGAGGCGGGGTACACCCTGGACTGGTGGCCAGCCAATCACAGGGCACATATAGACAAACAACCATTCACACTCACATTCATACCTATGGACAATTTGGAGTCGCCAATTAACCTAGCATGTTTTTGGAATATGGGAGGAAACCGGAGTACCCGGAGAAAACCCACGCATGCACGGGGAGAACATGCAAACTCCACACAGAGATGGCCGAGAGTGGAATTGAACTTGGGTCTCCTAGTTGTGAGGCCTTGTGCAGCCGTTTTTCAACCAATCTTTTTCAAGTTTTACCAACATGTACTTATCGGTCTCCTAAATTTTGTGCCATATTTTGTAGTGATTTGGCAAAACACACTTATACATTATGTTTTATAAGAGCGCATTAAGTCGTGTGAGAAATGTCAAGTCAGCCCGACTTATGGAGGTTAAACATTGTTGTTTCATAACAGTGCCACCATGGTGTTTTTGTCTGAAAAATAATAGCTCAGGCAACACAGTACACAAATCCATTAGGTCTTCACCCTGATTTTCTTGTAGCCACCCTTCCTCTTAAAATACCAGCAGCCCAGGACGACGAGAGCAGCCAGGATGATCACCAAGGGTGGAATTGAACGCTGGTCTCCTAGCTGTGAGGTCTGCGCGCTAACCACTCAACCGCTGTGCCGCCCAGAAGACCACATCAAGGCCAAAATGGGGCTTGGCACAAAAAAAACAGGCTTCGCTACATATCTAAGCTAGCGCTTGGTGATAAGGGTGATAAGTCTGTGAGGATGGACTGTCAGGTACGCTTAATGTGCGCTTCCAAAACTGCCTTGCACACTGCCACTTCCATATTACATAAATTGTTTTCATAATTAGCCGATAATGGTTTTGCTGTTGCTGTAAGAATCATTCATAGTAGCCATGCCGTGGTTCACAGTCCGAATGGCTTCTGGCTATTCCAATACAGCTTTTCTCCAAATGAGAAATCTCGCAAGATGTGTTCATAAAACATATCAAACAGGTCAGCGCCTGCTTTACAGCACCCTCTCTGGCCAAAAAGTTGTACTGCAACTGAGATGCTGGTTACCTGTCATATGTTGGCACTCTGCTGGGGTCATTGACGTATCCCGAGAGTAGCACGTGGATACACTCTACCAAGTGCAGCGGTTTTTTTAGCCGCTGCCAGTATGGGTCCTGCAAGGATAAAAGACAATAATTAATTCATTTTTACGTGGGAAAAAAAAACTGTGCTAGACAGACACATTCTCATTTGCTGCATGTACCCGTGTTTTAAAAAGCTGGTCATAGACCTCCAGGAGACGTGGTAATTGCACTCCAATTTCCTGCATGGTGGAGGTGACGAAGCCCACATCCCAGTTGAGGCGACACACCTCCTGCTCCAGATACTTCACCAGGAAATCTAGAAATGCAGGGCAAATCATGACATAGAACACAGTCGCAATAACAGTTTTTTTTTATACGCAGAGCGCACGCGTGAGAACAGGCTACGTGTTAGAACTATCCAACTACGTTAAAAGCATTATGAAGAATTCTGTGTTCATTGGGGATGAATGTTAACCTAGTGGAAAATATCTTGGTGTTCCCGCGTAGATCCTCCCCAGCGACACCAGTTTCAAACTGAGGGATCTCATCCTGTCGACTGGACTCATGGCCACTGTGTCTGCCAGTTCTACAAGACAAGATTAGTCAGCCAATTATGAAAACAAATTATGAAATAAAATGCAATTGCTACCTTTCTCTATGATTTCCTGCCAGAGAGAATGCACAAGGATCGGATCAGAGTGGCCTGCGCAGTGAATGATAGCCAGCTTGCACTCAGACAATTTGAAGTGGTCGGCATATTCTCCGTAGAGCTGCACAGGACACATTACTTCATAATTAATTAAAAAATGCCAATGTCAGAGAAAATGAGGGCTGCCGGTAGTTTGTTGCACATCACCTTGGTGATCTCCATGAGATCCGAATCCAACTGTGAGATTGCAGTTTTCACAGAAGGATGATTGGAGTACTGTCGGATCAAGGTCTCTTGAATTTGGACTTGGATACGCACCAGCTAGGAGCAAAAACCAGAGTGCGATTACAACATTGCTGAGGGTGCACTCAAGACTCATCCATTCATACTGTGCTGGGCTTGAGCGTGATTCTCCCTCCTTTGACTGACGGCCACTGCTCTGCGCTCAACACACAGGCTTTGGTGCATTTGCTGCATTAATGAATACTCTATATTACGGAGTATATATTATGGAGTCTTGGTATATTATTGATATTATGAAATGTATTTGGTTATCATTATGACCTTGCTAGGAGCGATTGCATTACAATCATTCTATGACTCTGCTACATGTGTGTGTGTAGAATAGTGCTGTGCCCTGGCCCACCGCTTATAATCATTCCAGAGGAGAAGAAGTGTGCTCCTGCACAGATAATAGCACGTATACTAGCCAAAAGCGCCGGACTTCAAGCATGAAGTGGGCCCAAGCATGGTATGGTATTAATTTTTATTTTATTTATCCAAAATGTGATAAAGACACTCTAAAATGTACCTCCATCTTTTCCTCCAGCTCATGGAGGAACTCGCCATCTGCCGCCAGTGCAGAAATGCAAGAGGAGCTCTTTGCAGACAGGATGGCTCGGGCCAAGTACTCCAGACGCTGCTTGAGAGAGATCTCTGTGCTGCATGTGCAAATTTTTTAAAAAGGAGGTTCAGAACCTCTAGCTGAAACATAAATGCCATAATCCAGATGATGTGCATCCCCTACCTGTGCATGTCAGCGAGGCGAGCCAGAACGTGAGCGGCCTTGCCAAAGTTGCGGTTCTTCTCGTAGTAGCGCCACAGGAGGTCCATGTTGTGTACTTTGCTCTGGTCCTGTTTGATCATATGCATGAGGTGCTCCTCCAGGTATGGGGAATTCACCTGGACAACAGGAAATATTTTAGTATTCAACTAAGAATTCAAGAAAAAAAAAGTACATGAGACTCTACCTCTAACAGCTTGTCTGTCAAATCGGCCTGGATTAGCCAGTTGTACAGAGCGATGTGAAACAGCTCGTCTTGAGACCTCTGGGCCAAACCGAGGATCTGCTCAAACTACAAGAGAACAGAACCTATGAATTAGGCTGTGAATCCCAATGCATAGAAAATGTGCATAAAGATATTTTTCCCCCTCACATGGGCTGTAGCTTCTTCGTTACTCAGCATGTTGGGGTCAGAGGTCATGACAGGAGGCCCTGGCTGCTTAGGGACACTGGGGGACTGAGGGGCAGCTTTGCTTTGGTTCACCAGCTCTTGCATGGTGTCTGTGATGCACTTATAACAGGAAAGTCTGCAGGAGGGATGGCAAAAAGTTTGGATGCTTCATGTGTTCTGCCATTTTTTTGGTCACTTATTTCTAATATTACCTATCCTGGAAGGCCTGCTGTCCTGTGTGGTCCTCCTCGGGCTCTCCGTTCTTGTAAAAGTGGGGGCCCAGTCTCTGTGGGTCTTTCTTGTCAGCTGCTGTAAGGCACAGCTCCAGAACTCCTTCATAAAAACGCACTGTAGATATGTTGAGATGTCAATTTAAACACAGCGTTGACATGACGAGAGGGAATGTAGATGTTGAATTGCACCCCACCTTGTCTGTACTGGGAGCAAACCAGTGGCAGGTCTGTGTGTTGGCTGATCTGCTGGTAGAGACTTAGTGACTCCCTCAGCGTTCTCTCTTTATCGACTTTATTCTGGATCTGCTTAGAGCCTTGCAGCAACTCATTAGCCTGAAGTGGAAGACAGCACTAAATCACTTGCTAAATGTGCAATAATAAAAACTATAACACACACAGGTAGGAAAAGGGCAGGTTTGTTGATTTTGATCAGAAATCGTTATGTTGTGTTCTCAATAGATGCCTAATGGAGTATTGTCAAACTGTGCAAAGTAAAATGATCCAATCGAGAAATTTCTACAAATGCACACTCCTAGACATTATCAGCAGCTTAAATGATAAACAAGCTTGCTCTGCCGTGTACCTTAGAGCAGACGCTGTCATCAGTGCTGTACAGCAGCGGACAGATGTCCCGCAAGTGATTGCTAATGGCATCCACAGAGGCGTTATCTTTGATGTAAACATTAATGAGCGCCGTGATGAGCGCCCCAGACAGCTCCTTTCCCCGAATCACCACGTCCTTGAAACTTGCTCCCTTCATCTGCTCTTGAAACTCCTTCAAAATAAGTACAGCAAAGTGGCCACGTGAGGACTAAAGGGAAAAAAAACATCTCATGGGGGTGTGCACTGTGCAGGTACCTTCGGGAATTCTGACATTATGAGGGTGAACTGGTGATCACACAGTAGCTTCCAGAGGGCCAGAGTTTGGTAGGAGCGATGCACTAACTGCTGGATGCTCTGCAGGGACACTTTCTCGTAGACCTGAGCCTTGGCTGGACACAAGACAAAATCATTTAGCTAATTCTTTGTAAGCATTTCACTAAAACAGTCACAAACGGCAATAACTCACTGTGATATTTCCTCTGAAGCTCCTGTTGGACCTGCTGAGAGTTGGCACCATCGGGACGCATGAATCCCAGCAGTCGTTGCTGCAGGTTGGCAGGGGAACTGAAGCTACAAGGTATCAGAGCAGATGTTACATCCAAGACTGAAAATAATCAAAGCAGTGGTGTTTGTGCTTTGTGTTCATTTGAGTGGTATTTGTGGTCATAAAGTAAAAGCAATGACCAGCAACAGTTATCAGTGTTTTACCTTGCTCCGCCAAGAGACGATGGACTGAACTGAGAGTTTTTGTCAAGAAACTCCCTCAGACCGTAGAGCTCTAGGAGAACAGACTCCAGATGAAAGGAAGGAACGCTGCTTTCCAACTGTAATGAGTGTTTAAGGTATTGGTTAGACACCAACAAGCACAGTTTTAAGAGGGAACGAGCACACGGCACTCATGATACGTACAATACTGACAGTCTGACTTCCTCTGCTGATTGTTTTCTCCACAGCAAGGCTCCCATCCCAAATGTTTCTGTTTTTTAAAAAGGGATGAAAAGATTAATACTCAGTTGCTTTAACAGGAGCACTGCACATATTGATGGACTGACGGAAAGGCGAATTACAGCCAGACATACTGACCCAAGGACGCGGGCAAAGTAGACACAGATGCCGTTGTGTTTCCCGGAGAAAATCACCTCAGGGCCAACGGACATGGGAGTGATGGGCGCCGACCCAGAATGCATTGGTGCAAAGGGGGTGGCTAGAGGTGGGGGCAAAATGCCTGTTGGGATAGAATCCGAAATGAAATGGTTTATTGCCAAGTATGATCAAACACATACTAGGAATTTGTTTTGGTGAAGTAGGTGCAGACACATCTATTAAAAAATTCATTCATTCATTCATTCATTTTCTACCGCTTTTTCCTCACAAGGGTCGCGGGGGGTACTTGAGCCTATCCCAGCTGTCTTCAGGCGAGAGGCGGGGTACACCCTGGACTGGTCACCAGCCAATCACAGGGCACATATAGACAAACAACCATTCACACTCACATTCATTCCTATGGACAATTTGGAGTCGCCAATTAACCTAGCATGTTTTTGGAATGTGGGAGGAAACCGGAGTACCCGGAGATAACCCACACATGCACGGGGAGAACATGCAAACTCCACACAGAGATGGCCATGGGTGGAATTGAACCCTGGTCTCCTAGCTGTGAGGTCTGCACGCTAACCACTCGACCGCCGTGCCGCTCTCTATTAAAAAATGAAAATACAAAACAGTATAAATATATGTACACAGTCTGTTTTTTGTTTGTTATTCCGGATGTGCAGTCTGAAGAAACTGTTCTTGTGGCGTGAGGTTTTGGTCCTGATGGACCACAGCCTCTTGCCAGAGGGGAGCGTCTCAAAGGGTGTAGTGCAGAATCAAAGAAACCATGCAATAAATGCTTATTTGATATACTGTATGCACGTTTAGCAATGACTTGCCAGGTGCTGGAGAGCTCATCATGGGTCCGACAGTGCTGGGTGGTGACATCGCTGTGGCAAATCTCATCTGTGCTTCTCCTCCATATCTGATCACATCAACACAATATCTATTTAGTTTGTCTGCAGGCATCATTTTGCCAAAATATTCCATGCATCCTCAGCCCTTCCAAACATAATCAAACTCGCACCTGAAGAAGGCCCTGGTGGCCCACTGTGAGACCTCTCTGTCACAAGCAGCATTGGAACAAGCCAGGATCAAGGCTGTGGCGCAGGCCTGCTCTTCCTGAACAGAACAGAGCCAGATCAGCTTGAACACGTTCCTTAAGTGGACACCTGAATCCTACAGTTAAGCGTTTTACCCTGTGCAGCTTAAAGAAGCGCTCAATCTCCTCGCTCTCTCCTCCAGCGCAGCTCACCAGCAGGTGACGGAGCTGATCCACCGGCCGCAGCTTTTGGAAGATGTGACTCCCCTAATTGTGATAAAAATAACCTTACTTTTAGGATTCCAAATTAAGGTTTTGAGGCTGAACTCTGAAGTGGGTAGTAGCTTTCAACCTTTGCAGAAAGGAGGACAAATTTCTGTGGGGGGATGTTATGCTGCTGAACCACGACAGGTGAATCGGTGACCGGGATCAGATCCTTGTTTAGTGGAGTGGAACTCTTGGCTGGTCTCACTTCGTCAATGGCACAAATGGCCCACGTGTGTCCGTCTATATTGGACATCATCTATAAAATGGTATGGGAAACAACAATGGCAACAGAAAGGATTAGGCTGCACAATCCGATGAGACTCAATATGACTGCTGTTAGCTACCAACAGAATGGACCAAAATGACCACTCTGTTGTGTTGCTAGTCCTTGCTTGTGTGCCAACCTGAGTCTCCATCAACGGTTTCTTGAAGGGGAAAGAATCGTGGTTGATGCACCAGAGAAGGTCGTTGTCCTCGGTCTCAGAAGCCGCCATCAACAGAATACCTGAGGCACGTACAATTCAGGTCATCTCGGGAAGGTTTACGTTGCCTTTTAAGAAAAGCAGTTGTACCTTTACTGTGCAGTGCCTTGTGAACCTTGGTAGGCTTCTGCAGGGTGGAGGACGCAGAGAACCCCGGTGGCAGGCGGACGTGAACCAAAGACAGCAGGGATGGTCGAATTGGGATGTGTTTTTGTTGGGGAGGGGCAAACGGTGTTGTGCTGAAGTAGAGACGCAAACCTATGGAGAAAATACATTATATTGGGGGTAACAACAGTAAGTACATCTTCACAGACTGATTTTTCTTATTATTGGAAGATTCTACACCGATATATAAAAAATATCGCTCAACCCTAATGCAGAGCATGAAAAATGCGTACATGTTGGCACTTGGTAATTTCTGCAATCTCCAATCATGTTTCATCTTTACCTGCATGTGTCACAGCCAGTAGGTGGCAGTCTGAAGACTCTGATCTGCTGATCACAGAGATCTGGACGATGGGCTTGAAGACAGATCGATCAATGGTCCTGTATGCATTCAAAGACAAAAAAATATGAGTTGTCCAAGGATAGAAGATCAGTAAGAAAAGTTGGAGATACCTGGCAATGTTTCCAGCTGCTGCAACAATGTTGTTTTGCGACATGGTGGCCACACGACTCATACACTGTCCATCAGCACCCAGGTCATACACCTGACAGACAGAGAAGAGGGTGAATATACTCTGGAATTTTGGCCAAATACTGTATATCTCAATTTATAGCTGAAATGTGCTACAGAGCTCGAGTATCTCCAGGCTCTGTCTTCTTAGTACTGTCGGTACTGCACTACCTGAGGACCTCCTGTATTATAGCTACTAAGTTATAGAAAACATTTATACCTGTAGGACACCTTTTTCTGAGCGTGTAAAGAGTGTGTTGCGAGAGTTGTCCACTGCAATCTGCACAATTGGGTCTGGAAAGCATTTAAAAAAAAAAGAGGTTAAATAGAGAAATTCCACATGTAGACATGTACTTCATTTTCTTACCATCCTCTGAGAAGGAGAACTGTAGCACTGAGGGGATGAGAAAAGACAGCGAGCTCTTGGAGTGGTTGATCTTTCGGCAGCGCTGACTCAGCCAGCCCGCCTCGGCCTGGTAGGCAATCTCGTAAAGGCAGCCGTCCTTCCCCGCCATGAAGATGCGGCCCAGGTCAGTGGAGGTGACGGACAGGATGTAGGTGTTGTCCGTGGGGATGGAGAAGAGGGGGTCGGGCAGTAGCTGCATGCCGCCAGACATGCTGTCGTTTAAGCCTACAAATACAGACACTTACTGTGTATGCGTACTAGAGATGACCGACAAAAAGCAATGCTTAAAATATATAAAAGTGATCAGTCAAACCATAATATACATTTAAAGGGAAGAACGCTTCGATGTATTTAATAATAAATAAGCAAACTCACCAGCTTGCCCCTTCGGAAAGCTGAGTCCCAGGATGACAACATCCACAGATGTGGCCAATACAAGCAGGTAGTGGATATGAGGCTGTAAAATCCCTGGAAAGATGAGCACAAAATATAACTTTTAGCTACAATATTTGATAATATGACATAGACTTTCTTTATTGTCATTGCACAATAACACAGCAGTGAAATTGCCAACGAAATGTCGTTGCCTGGCTCCTGTGTAATAATAAATAATAATGTGGAAAATAAATATGAAGCAATATGTGTTTGCACATACCTTGTTTTGGCTTGACTAAACCGACTGCCAAAATGGTTTCAATAAGGCCATCAAAATAGGCTACGTCTCCTCTGCAGCAAAAAAGGGTGACAAATAAATCATATGCAAGTCACATAGCACTTAGTTTAATGTAAATATACTCACCCGTCTTCATAATTCCACATGAATATATCATTATCAATCGTGAGCCACGCTCGTGAAATCTCAGGAAAGACTCCCATCATACAGTTGAACTGCATATCTTTATAAAATGGTTAAGTTAGACGATGCAAATTTGGAGCTGATGGGATTAAAGCTATACAATAAGGATACGGCTGAATTGCTCCACCAGTTCTGGCGGTAGTGGGACTCGACGCACTGGACTGAGCTCTGGAAGGTTGGGCACGCTGAGCAAACCCGGTCCTTGAAGGGGATAGTCCATGTCCGACACTCCAGAGAGGGATGGTATGTCTGATGATACACATCAGAAACAGGACGCATGTTAACACAAGATGTTTAGCTGTTTGGGGTCAATTTTGATTAAGGATCAATCCGGCCAAGGACTGACATCAGACCAGTCTGTGAAGTAAGCTCAAAACGTGGGAGAGGAAAAACATTGTTGCAACAGATTCATAAAAAAACAGTTAGTCAGATATATAAAGAATAGCGCAGCAAGCTCTCCTGTCAAAAAGCCACCAAATAGTAAATTATACAAGAGCTCACTCCGTTCACACTGTTGTTCTATGGAACAAACACAACAAGGTGCTTTGGAGGCGGGAGACAAGGAAAACATACACACATGCACATGGCAAATATTGAAGCCAGCTAAATTATCAGGTTAATTTTATTGTAATGTGTGATTAATTCATTCAATGGTGGTACCAAAGAGACTGCTCCTTACTGTGTGAGGGGACGCTGAGCAGCTCTGACAGGTCAGGGAAGCAGCGGTCATCCTGCAGGTGTCTGTCGATGAGCCGGGCTGAGCTTTCGAGCGTCTCGGAGAGAGCAGCGGAATGGCTGCTGGGTCCAGCGCTGGATGGCATGACTGGGCTGCCACCAAAACCCAACAATTAAAACATGCTGACCACATTATATTATATTGTATGTATGTGTATATATATCATACGTTAATTGTGATAAATGTACATGAAATATGTACGTCATTGTGTGTGCTGTGTGTGACAAGGGCTTAGTAACGTCCTAAACAACTGTGCTAGCACGGAAGCTAAATGCTAAAAGTTAGCAAAGCGTGAATAGGCACGTTATTTTTAGACACTTTGTCAACCTTACCCGAATGGAAAGAGTCCACCTCGTTGTGACGTATTCCTTTAAAAAGTAGTTTACAAGTTTCGTAAATTGTAAATGTTAAATAAATACAACCAATAAGACACAGTACGAGCTGCCCGCCAACCTCATGCACGACTGAGGTCAAAGGTTTCACTTCCGGTGCCTACATCCGGTATGAGTTTAGTGCTGTTATTTTAAAATCCCCCTTTGTCAAATGATATCTTACCAATATTTAAAGACACCCAACAGAAAAAAATGAACTGAAACATGTTTCTTTTTGTGCTGTATATTTCGGGGTTCTCGATAGCGCAGCCCCTTCTACGGGAGCTGAGAGAGACCAACAAAGTGCAAAAGCGATTGCAAATACAGTACCGTTCTTCTGTAATTTATGTTTACATCATAATACAATTATATACTATTTGAACCGAATATTTATATTACTAGTGTGTGTGTAACACATTGCACATTATTCTGGATAGTTAGTTATAAAAAAAATAATCACAGACAAGTAAAGAAAAAATATCATTTGGTGGTTGCTGCTATTTAAACGTTACATTCTTCTGTTACAGTTTGATGAATCAGTTTCATGAATAAGTCAACAGAGTGCTGTTTTAAAGTCCAAAAACACTTTATTAAGAACATGGTCAATACACTAATTTCCAACATTCACTTTCTTTTTTTTTTTACAGAATTATGTTCAGATATAAACATATTTTAGTTCAACTATAATACAAGTCAGTGGGAGTAAAAATGAACCGAGTTGCTGCACAACAGCGAAGGAGCTCCCACGCCAATGTTTTCCCCAAAACATTTCCTTCTGGTATGTTTCTTATGTTCCTCTATTAGGTCCTTAAATAGAAAAGAGATTTGAATGTCTCTGTAACATACTGGATCCACGTGGGCCAAAGGTCTGTATGTGTGTGTGTGTGAATGATTTCAGATGATCAATGCTTTGTCCCGTCCTTGGCAGCATATAGTGCCCGTAACGTCTGTGCCACTTTGTTTGTAAGCTTCAGTCCACTAGTTAAGGAGATTTTCTTATAAATAATGTCTGACTCCTTGATATTGTCCACCCAAGGCACCTTCTTGCGACCGTCTCGTTTCTTGGCCACAACCCATGGCCCTGAGTAAGAACCGGACATCCAGTGTATACTGTAGCCACTTTTGGTCTTCTGGACCACCCGGGCGATCTGCGGCCGGTCTTTGTATTTGGGACAGCAGATGGCGACGACGTCCATCGCCTCCACCCTCTCGTTCATGTTGGCAGAATCCTCTGCTGAGTCGTCGCCTCTTTTTGACTTTTGCTGTGGATACAGGAAGAAACAATGCTATACCTTACAACAATGTACATTTTTCTCCCTTTGATGAGACATAAGTACGGTAAGTCTTCAAAAAGGCATCCTCTGCCTTTTCCCTAGTGATTTAAATTACCTTTACTTAATAAATTAAACAATACATTTGACAATATTGGTAAATTATAAAAATATATTGATAAATATAGATATTTATTATAAAACATACTATATTGTAACATTGTCATTATAATTTCTTTGAAAAAATATTATTTTGGAAAAATATTTGTACAAACACCATGGATTTACTGGTAAATATTATGATGCCTACTATGTTGTATCATATATTAGAATTCTTATATTTTGATACATATTATTAAATATACATTTATATTATATAAAGCTTTCTTTCTAATAAATACTGCAAAAAACATATTTCAATTTCCAAATGGTGTAATACTGTAATTTTATGATATATTACCGGTGGGGGATCTTCATCCTCGCTCTCCTCATCATCTGACTCAGCTGGCGCCGTGTGATTGTTGTGGTTGTGGTTCCGGGGTTTGGGCCCTCTTAGCAGCGAGGTAATTGCCTTGTTTCTGGCATTGGCGTTGGCTTCGCCATCCTCTTCCTCTTCCTCACGATCGAGGTGCTCCATCAGCACTTTGAACTGCAACACAAAGTCCCCAATCAACCAAATAAACTCTAAACTTGGATCCACGGGGCTTAAAACTGAATACGCCCCTTAAAGAACTAGAATGCTTACATCTAAATACTGTTTGACAATATCCCTCTTGGTTTCTTTGCTGATAGTCGTGCTGCTAAGACCACCCTTGAGGAAGTCCATAGTCTGGCGGGGGTTGAAATGCACCTTGGATTTCCTGTTTACGGCCTTGTCGTACACTTTGGCCGACTCTGTTGGCGAGTACTTCTGGATTTTGCTGTAAAATAATGTGAGTTTATTACACTGCTGCACAACCAATTATCTATCATATTATATAGAAAAAAATTGCAGTCCTACTGACCTGTCTGAGAAGCCGTATAGATTCTTCAGATGCTGCTTGAGCATGAGCAGCAGCAGGATTCCCTGGGAAGCGATGGAAAAGTCCAGCAGAGGCTTTGAGTCCTCAGGGAGCCGGGCCATAACGACGTCCTCGTCATCCATGTCGGAGTCAGAATCCGCCTTTTTCCACCCGTGGACCTTCTTGTCCTCCTCATCACTGCTGCTGCTGCTACTGCTGCTGCTGCTACTGCTGGATTGGCTACTGCTCCCTTGGCTGTCATCTTCCGAGCTTTCTCGCATCTTCCTGGGTTTCTTCTTCTTTTTCTTCTTTATCTTCTTCGTCTTCTTAGGCTTCGGCACCGGTCCTTTTCTTAGACACTACACAGAGAGCATAGTGTATTTGAGAATGCATCAAGGAAAAGCTTCAAGTGATTTCTTACCTCCTTGAAAGACTGAAGCAGGTTACTCCCAGAGACAGACAGAGTGATGTCCACATGGTGCATGATGAAAAGAGGCTCCTCCTGCGTCTGGTAAGGGAAGCAGGCCAGGTTGTCTGCTACAAAGAGCAGCAAGTTCACCTCTGTTCTCTGCAGGGGCAAAATACAATATTCATGTCTTACCCTGGCTGTGCCAAAATATACCAATTCGGGAATAAACTGGACTCACAGAGCTGTCGTCAAACATGTTCAGCAGCGAAATGAGGAAAGCTCGCCGATGTTGACGGTTCCCCCGGACCAAAGTGTACAAGTGGGAGCAAAGGGCAGAGTCAGTGTCTTGGTGGCGGAAACCTCGAAGGACCACATCTGTGGATCCAACGATGGCTCGTTGGACCTGATAGGATAACTTCAGCCCTGCTACAGCTTTCATCTGTTGATAGAAAAGTCAACAGTTAGAATAAAATGTTTAAAATTGTATTTTTGAGTTTTTTGTCTTGTAGTGAGTAGGGGTGTGTCCTGGTACCATAATGGCACCTGTGTCAACATAAAACAAATTAATAGTTATTATTATATACTGTGAAATTGTGTGTGTGTGTGTGTGTGTGTGTATGTGTGGGTTTTCCCAGGATACTCCGGTTTCCTCCCACATTCCAAAAACATGCTAGGTTAAATGGCAACTCCAATTTGTCCATAGGTATGAATGTGAGTGTGAATGGTTGTTTGTGTATATATGCCCTGTGATTGGCTGGCCACCAGTCCAGGGTGTACCCCGCCTCTCGCTCAAGTAACTGCTAGTATACTTTGTACACAAGGTTTCAAAGTGCCCTAAAATGTGTACTCACATGGATAAAGCCTGAATATTTCTTGTCAATCTCCACCAGCTGTTGATCAGCCTTGTTCTTCATGGTTGGCTCAGGGTCGGTTCCCATGGCAATCAAGTACGGTACGCACTGGAAAAATAAAATAAAAAAAATGTTTGTGGTTTGAAAAGCTTGTGATTGGGCTTGTAAGAAGTGGTTTGGCATCTTAATCATCAGATTTACCTGCACAGGGTGGATGAGGCCCTGGCTGAGGGTCAGCGTGATGACGCTCAAAGCAAAGTGTCGCACGGTGGACTGGGTGTGGAGGAAGGACTCCAGCACATGCTTCAGGTAGATCTGGATGATGGAGCTGCTCATGCCCGAGGAGATGTCACCCATCTCCTTCAGATCTTCCTGTTTGGCCTTATCCTTCCCTGAATATAAACAATAAAAAAACAATCGATTTTAGTGATGTGAGACATCAAAGGATAATAATTTATGAATTGGGACTCACATTCGCGATCAGCCTCCTGCATCCTTGAGTCCTCCTCCTGTAGGTATGTCTGTAGGTTTTTAAGAACCTGGATCTTCAGACTGACTAAGCAGTGCTCGTCAGAGAGGGTGGTATTGTAGAGGCTCTTCACGTCTTGCACAAACATGAGCTCCGGGTGCATGATAAACTGGAAGCCTGAAACCAGAGGAATAATTTATATGCTGTGGAACATTCATGACAAGACATACTGTATGTTAAAACTGCCAAAATACCTAAACCTATCAAGGCCTTCATCTGGACTTCTTCATCTTTGTGGACAGTGAAGTACAGGAGAAGCTCCAACACTTTGTCCTTTATGACGATCTGTAAAAAAACAAAAATATCACAGTTAAAGCGTCTGAGTCGCCTTAGTTGATGCGAAGAGCTGACATTTGCCTTGTTTGCGCCTTTGAACTCCTCTTGGTCAAAGTCAAAGTGTCGACATAAAGCTCCCACTGTAAACAGTGAGCGTAGCAGCGTGGGTTTGTTGGTGACCAGAGTGGAGCTGTTGGGGTCTTCCTGATGCTGGGTCTTGAGTTTAGCCAAAGCACCTGCACAGTGAGACAAACAGAGTTAAAAAAAAATAAAACACCCTCACATGTTATGCTTGGTTATGCACATTGTTATGTTAACTTAGATAGACTTCGATCTTACCATAGAAGCGATTGAAACAAGCCCAAACAAACTTGTAGTTGTGCGTCACCTTGTTCACAACAGCACCAAGACAGCTTACACAGTGTTGTACAACCTATAAAACAAATACAGCTATTATATAATATGCATAAGCGACAATATAAGGGTGTGGCTAATGAGACTGACCGTCATGCCATATTTGATGATGAGCTTCATGAGATCTTCTTCTATGGTGGTGAGGAAATTCTCACTAGGATTGTCCATCAGAGGCACAACCAGCTCCAGGATCTTAGCAACGTTGCAAATCACCATGAAGTCGTTCTGAGTCTGAAATGAGAGAATAAAAATACATTTGCCTGCCACTAGATGTCACTATCTTACAATGAACAAGCCTTACGTTGCACTTGGTGGTGAGGTGGGGCTGCATGGTCATGGCGTGTTTGACCATCAGCTGTGGTCTGATTTTGCTGAACAGGTAGAGGGTGGTGATGCATGCTACCAGGCGACCGGAGTTCACTCCTTTGTCCTCACAATCTGTACCACAAAAAGAAAGCAGAAAATCAGCATTAAAAAAAATTCATAGCAGTAAAAATATGATACAACAAATGCTCCAATTAACAAATAAATGTGTACATATACATGTAACTCCCAGGTGTGCGTGATCTACAGTTCAGTCTAAATTAGAAAAAAGTTATCGCTTATCAGTATTGATCTTGAGAAGCAGGAAGTTATCAACATCAGCTTGAAAACCAATATATTGTGTGTATTATCCCTACAATTTAAGTATATAAAACACTGGCTACAATTAGTTGTAACCACTGTAAAACATACTATAAATATCAACCACAAAAACAACAACTCCCTTAACTTTGACTTGAAAAAAATGCATTTACCTGCGATAGGCTCCTCATATGTGAGTATGTGCTCCACCAGATTGTCCACCAGCTGACTGCAGGCCTTCTTAGCAGGTTTGTATGACGCTGCTTCTTCTGATTTAAGTAGCTACAATGAAAAAGGATAAAACAATAAAAAACAATCCTAGATACATGAGATGTGATTCATAAGTCTTACATTTTGGAGGAGCTGCTCAAACCAGTCATAGCCGGAATCTTTACATGCAAGGACCTGGGATGAAATGGAAGCAAAATCAAACATCTTTTGCGCCACAGCGTAGTCAAGCATTCAACCAACTACATACCACATCTGTGATGTTGAGGATTTTTCTGGTCATGGCATCTGTGTCGTGAGTGGGGGTGGGCGTGAACCAGAGTTTCTGGAAGGTCTCATTCACCAGTTTCTGCAGGAAGAAATTATTGAATACATATTGAATAAATGAGAAGAATTAAAAAGCCAAACAAACCTTAATCCCCTCCTCGTCGTTGACCCTTCGAATCATCTTAACACACATCTCTGTGATCTTGTGGAAGTCGGGCAGCTCCAAACAAATGTCCCTCAGGATCTTAATGACTCGCTTCCTCACGCTGATACCTGTGTCCTATTGACAGACAGAACATGTCATAGCTTTGACCTTAATCATGTCCGTATCATCTGATGTCATTTGGGGTAAAATTGTTACCAATATCCTCTCAATGAGCATGTCATAGTACTGCTCGATGAGCTCGGGGCGACTAAGCACAAAGCGACCGACAAGCTCTACGGCTGCCTCTCGCACACTAGTGGAGTTGTCCATTAGGCGGCCGTGAACACCACGCTGCATGTCAGACTGGAAAGCAGAATGAAAGATAAGTTATCGCTAATATTTGACTGTTGTGGGACCTCTGAGACGTATTTAAAAATGAAACCTTTCCAGTTTATGTCAAAGAGAAAAATATATCGGAGTGTCTTACCCTTGCTAGAATACTCGGATCTACTGCCACAACCTCAGACAGACACTTCATGGCTTTGGTTCTGACTGCGATGGCGCTCTCGCCGAGCACTCTTAGAATCTACACAGGACAGAAAGCGTTCACCGTGAGCAATATGATGCTTCATAAATACAAGACCCTTCTTTTACCTGTGATAAATAAATGTCAAAGCTCTGGGCGAATGGCCTCATGGAGGCCAAATATCGAACAATGAGACAGGAGTCCGTGTAGTCCATTGTCTCAGAGGTGATCCTGGGATAATGATGAGCATTTATTAAAAACATCATTGCAAAGATTGACTTCCAAACGAATGCGTCGCTTACCTGGTGTGTGAGTTCCTGATGACTTTGCGCAGGAACTTTTTCCGCATTTCAGCCCTCTGCATTATCTCCTCGGTTGTGCTGGCATCGTTGGAATCATACAGACCTTTCAGGTCCTCATCGTCGTCATTGTGAGACTTCATGGCCTT
The DNA here is from genome assembly GCF_030265055.1 of Doryrhamphus excisus. Taxonomy (NCBI): domain Eukaryota; kingdom Metazoa; phylum Chordata; class Actinopteri; order Syngnathiformes; family Syngnathidae; genus Doryrhamphus; species Doryrhamphus excisus. The sequence continues at coordinate 12,828,564 of NC_080467.1, forward strand.
GTCCGCCTCGCTTGCGATGTCCCTGTACCACTGGGCAATGTAGAAACTCCTGGCAAACTGTGCGAAACAAACAGAGCAAACGGTGAGTCTCCACTTTTAGTCAGATACTATAATGAAGATATTAATGACACACTCTCACCACTAGGGAAGGATCTACTTCACTCTTCTCCTCGATGTAGCTGAGCAAAGCCCTTTGGAGTTGCTGTGTCTCATTATGGCCCGGAGACTGCAAGGACATAATTAGTGAGGGGCATCTGAAAAACAAGAGCTCTTGAGTAGTTTACGCTACCTCTTTGAGGATGCGGTCGATAGCCTTCTGGTCCATCTTGCTATTCACGGTGTCTTTGCGCAGGCGAGAAGCAACAGTGCCGAGGTAGTCCAGCGACGCCACTCTGAGCGCCATCTCCGTCTGCTTGTTACTGAACTGGTGCACCTAGCGCACAAAGAGAAAGGCAACCATCAGTGGCCGCATTGCATCTTTCTGGGATAATCGCTGACTTTGGAATGATGTTGCTCACCAGGAGGCGACCGAGTAAACTGAGTAGCAGTTCAGCAGCAGGCCATTCGGGTTTGTTGACAGTGGACAGAAGATCATGGACAAAGTTCTCAAATAGAGGCCTGTAGTCGTCCTCTCCTTGCTTACTGCCACACCTGGCACACACACACAGCGGTCACAACACAAGCGTAAGGAGGCTAAATACCTCTAAAGTCAAACAATTCAGAGTTTGATCAAAATCTGTGGGGGAAAAAACGCTAAAGTTACACATTTTGTTATTTCTTTAGCTTTTTTTCTTTGTTTTCCAAGAAAATACAAGGATGAAGAGTCTTGAACCAGTCATGATGTGCTATATATATCGCTATATTGACACTTACTATGGTACACATTATGTCATTGTATGGTCATATCACCTTGTACTTCGGTACGAGGTGCATTATTAATAAAAAAAAAATACATAAATAAAAAAAACCTTAAGCTGTATTATGGAAAGCAGGAAGTGAATAAATGTAACTGTTACTGATTGTAAAAGTACCAGATGGAGGGGTAGGATTTAATAAGCTTTGCTTCTTCCTACTCCTTTTGGACATGTGGAACTGGGAACTGATTATGTGATGCACTCAATTGTAATCTGATGCATCTTCAAATGAAATAAAACCATTACCAAAAAAGGTGATGAAGACCATAAACAGAATTTAGATGTAAGAAAGTACAGGCAGCATCTGTCCTGGTTGCTCAGTACAAAATATTAAAAGGTTGACAATAAGTGCACAGTAATCACCCCCGAAGGATACGTAATCTGTTTCTGCTGCCACTGAGCCCGTTGTCAAAGCACGAGTGCACAATGTATTCACATATACTGTATACCTATTCATTGAATACCAAGAAGGAAGACAGAAAAACAGAACATCAGCTGCATATTAAATATTGTCCGCTACAAACCAAGTGTGTGTTTGCCACACACTTTTGAGCCACTTCAAAATCATTTAATTTCATTTTCTACCGCGTTTCCTCACGAGGGTCGTGGAGGGTTGCTGGAGCCTATCTCAGCTGTCTTCGGGCAACAGGCGGGGTACACCTTGGACTGGTGGCCAGCCAATCACAGGGCACGTATAGACAAACAACCATTCACACTCACATTCATACCTATGGGCAATTTGGAGTCGCCAATTAACCTAGCATGTTTTTGCAATGTGGGAGGAAACCGGAGTACCCGGAGAAAACCCACGCATGCACGGGGAGAACATGCAAACTCCACACAAAGATGGCCGAGGGTGGAATTGAACCCTGGTCTCCTAGCTGTGAGGTCTGCGCGCTAACCACTCGACCCCAACTGAATTCATTGCCTGTGCAATTAAAAACAATCTTTACAATGGCAGTTAAATTATGCCCTATAGAAAAAAAATAGTGCAAGGTGCGAGTCGTGCTGTGGTCAAAAATTACTTACTTTTTGAGAAACACAGACAGGAAGTTCTGACCCGTTCTCATTGCCGTCTCATACGAATTTGTGATGAAGACGTCTTTGTCCACCTTTCAGAAGCAAATATTAAAAGATTTAGAATGTTTTCCACATAATAACTATACAAGTCGAAGTAATTCCCTGCTGTGCACCTTCTTATTATGTTCATCTTCGGCATCCTTTGAAGAAGGCAGCTGCACCACGCACTGGATGAGCTGAAGGACCAAGGCGGTGACCATCTGGATATACTTGCCGCTTCCGTCCAAATCGCTGCTGTTCAATCTGAGGGAGACGTTGTTCAGCCAGAATAAGTGAATGTCATTTCATGTGAGTTAAATCATCCTCATCCTGTCGTTTACCTGAAGTTTCGAAGGTTGCGTTTACTTGAGGGCAGCCTGGCCATGGAGCTGAAGATCTCTTCTAGAATGAGTTGCCTGTGTTTCCTGTAGCGAGAGAACACCTACGGAGAAGCAGAATGAAGTATTATCCGAAAACACATTAATGAGAAAGACACATTAAGCAACAACGCAGCGTCATACTTACTGCGGTCACCAATGCGATGGCGCTCAACTGCAGCTCACTGACGTTCTCCACAAAAAACGGCGTGATACCAAGAGCGGACACCTGCATGGTGGAAAAACGATCAGACCATGTTATGAAGTCATTATGAGCCCTAAAATGAGAGTCTCACCTGGAGGATAGTGGTGTCTGTGAGCAGCTGGATCTCCACCAGTTCCGAAATGCTGCAGACAATGTCGCACACTTTGTTGTAAAGCAGAACCACCGTCTTCTGCTTATGGGCGGAACACTTTGCTTTCTTGCCCTTGGAATTGTGCGAGCCACCTTGGAAACCAATAAAGAAACTTTTAATGCCTTTGAGTAGTCAATTAAGTCACACTTGATGATTGTAACATTGACCTCCATGGGAATCCACTTTGTACGCAGGGTCATACTGGGGGTACAAAGAGTTCTGCATGTGGAACTTGGTGTACTGCAACACCCTCTCAATGACGTCTTCGATGAAAACAACCTTGGGCATACGCGGCGACGTCATGATATTCAGCGCCGTCAGACAGGCGTCAGCTGACTTTGTCACACGCTCCAAGATGAGGTCGCGCCATAACCGCTCCTCGTCCATGGAGTCGTTGCCCTTCAAAAACAGAAAATATATGAAAAAAAATTATGCCATGAGGGGACTAGAGCACTGGTATTGAAAAAGATCCATCCATTTTTTATACTGCTTATGCTCAGTATCTGACTTATTAGGGTCACGGGTATGCTGGAGCCTATTCAAGCTCTATTTTGTCACATATAGACAAACAACCATTCACACTCACATTCATATCTATGGACGATTTGATGCAGTCAATTATCGCCAATTATTACAACATCATGTTTATGGAATGTGGAGTAATTCCATAAAATTACGAAAACCGGAGTACCCGGAGAAAACCAACAGACCCAGAGAGACCCAAACGGAGAATCGAACCTCGACCTCTCTCTTTGCATAATGTGTGTACAAAATATCCTTTCATTTTTCATGACATGGCCCTCACTAGAAAGGGTTTGGACACCGCTCCCCTAAATGATATTGAAAGACCCAAAGTAAAAATTATAATAAAACTTACCTGGTTCATTAATGTTGAAAGTTTAACACTATCCTGAATGTTCTTCTCCAATATGTTCATAAATTTCACCATTTTCTCAGATGGAAACTGTGGAAAAGGAAGCACACTTGAATTGATGATCAATTTCCACAGATTATTTACTGAATTTTGAGTGTGTGGTCATGGCACAGACCTTATTAAAGATGCCCATATCTTTAATCTTAGACGAATCGCTACCCAACTCGCTCAACTGGTGCTTTCCAAGCAGCAACTCTTGTGGTATTCCATCATCATCGTCATCCTCTGAGTGATGGAATCCAAAAAAAGTTAAAATGTTAAACATCTGTACGAATAGAGCACCACTAGTCAGCCATGTTTACCTGCAGCAGTCAAGTCCACATCCTCCAGACTCTCCAGGATGTTGTCTACAGTGGCAGTGAATCTCTTGAATGTGGAAGAATCCATCAAATCTGCAGCATAAATTAAAACAAATTTTAAGATGATGACTTCATCTGAAAAGACAATCCAAAAAAAAAAAAAAACACATACCCTCAGGTCGCATCTTCTCGTATGCCTTTCTCTCTTTATGCTTCTTCTTCAGTTTTCTGGACACTGAAAAATGGAATAACAAATAAGAGACATTTGTAATTAAAAAATATATATATATTTCCTTTATCAGTAGATTTTGTCAAAATGACTTACAGTCACTTAAATTTGGTGGTGGACCACCATCGCTCTCATCTGAGCTCCAGTTTTGCTGGCGTTGACGGCCCTTTTTGGCTTCATGCTTCCATGTCTTGTCGTGACCTTTCTTCTGCCTTTTCCTAGACACTGGAAAAAAAAATATCGTCACGACAGAAATGACTGCATACCCTCCAATTACTGCCACTATTATATTACCACCCTATAACGGCCAGGCCAAAAAGCAAATAACCGACAGGGTCTCCAATTAGTGCTGGTTCAAACAGCTGTGGCTGTAGACAACCTCTAAATGTGTTTTTTTTCTTATTAACGCCACAAGATGGCTATACTATCATAATATTATGAGTTGTTAGAATCAGTAGCAGTTTTGTCTACCTTTGCATGCACTTTAAAATTTTCGGTGTGAAACTCATGCGTGATACATTTGTTGAAAATGAAATCATCATCGCTATTAATGCTGGATGAACTGTTTGCTCCTTATCTTTATTAAAACATTGGTTCTGCCTGTGCTGTATTGTAAAATATACATAACAAATGACCACATGGCCAATCGCCAGCCAATCACAGGGCACATATAAACAAACAATCATTCACACTCGCATTCATACCTATGGACAATTTGGAGTCGCCAATTAACCTAGCATGTTTTTGAATGAATGTGTGGGGAAACCGGAGTACCCGGAGAAAACCCACGCATGCACGGGGAGCACATGCAAACTCCACACAGAGATGTCCGAGGATGGAATTGGGTCTCCTAGCTGTGAGGCCTACGTGCTAACCACTCATCCACCGTTTTTGTTATTTTTTTATTTTTGGTAATGGTAATGGTTTTATTTCATTTGAACATGCATCAGATTACAATTGAGTGCATCCCATAATCAGTTCCGAGTTCCACATATCCAAAAGGAGTTTGTTTGTTTTTTTTAATAATGTACCTCGTACCGAAGTACGAGGTGATATGTTGTTTATTATGTTGTTGATGATTATGTTGTTGCTTTGTTTTGTTTTACAAACAAAATACATAAGGTGTTGTGACTGGAGGATTAGCCATTTATGTAAAATACATTTCACTTTCACTGTATTCTATTATATCATTTAAAATGCCTGTTTTGACTTGACCTTTTTTTGTCTTTCCAACGAAGATGTTTCAAAATAAGACATTTCAGAGCTGCGATTATACCTTGAAACTGTGATAGTTTTGCCCAAAATCATCACACCATCAGAATCTCATACCACCCACTTGCAATTAACACTCTGTCTTCTGTTTAACCTAATAGGACATTTTTCCTATTACTATAAGTATTTCAGGTATATGATCAGGTATCAAGGAAGGTGTTCCTTCCTGATAATATGTTGCAAATTGCTTGTGAATGCCACTCTTCAATATATACTGCATATGTTTTGTTCAAGTGAATGATTACCCTCATCGCCAGAGCTGTCATCATTGTCGTCCTCGACATCTCTCTCCTCTTCATCTGAGTCACAAGTATACTTGGGCGTCTTGCTGATCATACCGTGCCTGCGCTTGTTTGCCTTCTCGCTAAATGACGAGTCTGTAAGCACACAAGATGTGAGTCAACTTTCAGCATACTTACATACTCGACTCATACGTCAGCTTTTTTACCTCTAGATTTGTGACAAGAAGACCAGTTCCTGGACTTGTACGTGATCTTCAGTTCCTTTTTGATGCCCTGTATGTCGTCGGGGCTTAGTCGCTTAAGCGTCACGATAGGCTTGGAGCCTTTTTTTAAGTTCTCAACCAGCGACTTCCTCTCCAGCAAAACGCGGGGTTCTTTCCAGTTGTCAACAACGGCAACGGCGTGTGGCACTTGGGGACATTTATCTACGCCGTCCCGCTTGACTTTGGGGATCACAAAGTTCTTCAGGCTTCTGGAATTGCCACCTAGCAGATATGAAGGGAATTCGCTCTGTTTGGTCTCAAGGGAAGGCTGTTTGCTTGCAGCCGGGACACTTTCACCCCCACATTTCCTCTCTTTTTTATTTTGTGGTGACTGAAACGTAGATTTGTCTGTCCTTTCTCCGGAGTTCCTGCTCCCATCCTGCTTTATTTTGTGGTCCTGTTTTGGCGTAACATCCAAAGACTGGTCATGTCTGTTATCCTTTGACATTTTATGTTTCCTTGCCTTGTCGTCCCTGTCTTTGAATCTGTCATCCGTCACCCTTTCCTTAACTTTGTCCCTATTCTTCTCCTTGTCCCGATGCTTGTCTTTTTCTTTATCCCGCTCCTTTTCCTTAGCTCGATCTTTGTCCACATCTGGATCCTTCTCCCTGACTCTGTCTTTCTCCTTGTCCTTTTCCTTGTCTCGAACCCTTTCTTGATCCTTATCCCTGCCCCTGTCCTTTTCCCTATCTCTAACCCTGTCTTTCTCCCTACCTCTGTCCTTTTCCCTGTCTCCATCTTTTTCCCGAAATTTGTGTTTCTCCCTGTCTTTCATCTTATCCCGATCTTTTTCTCGATCCTTATCCACATCTCTGTCTTTGATCCTATCCCTACCTTTCTCTCTTTCCCTATCCACATCTGTATCTTTATCACTATCTTTCAGTCTATCCCGATCTTTATCTCTTTCCCTATCCGTATCTCTGTCTTTGTCCCTGTCCTTGACCCTATCCCTACCTTTCTCCCTTTCCCTGTCCACATCTGTATCTTTATCACTATCTTTCAGTCTAACCCTATCCGTATCCCTGTCTTTATCCCTATCCTTGTGCCTATTCCTTTCTTTCTCTCTTTCCTTATCCACATCTCTGTCTTTTTCCCTGTTCCGATCTTTACCTGTGTCATTATTGTCTTTCATTTTCTTCTTCTCCCTGCCTTTGTCTTCATTATGAGCAGAGTTACGCTCTGCCTTGGTTGGGCTTCTCAAGGGTTCTGGCTGACTGGTGTGATTCTTGTCCTCCTTGTGCCGAGAGGTGGAATCTTTGTTCAGCTTCACCCTCGGCAAGTCCCCACGTCCTTTGCCACTGTCACTTTTACTGTCAGTTCTGTGTTTGGATTCCGGCTTCTGCTTTGGACGCATGCCCAAATGGGATTTCTCACAGTCGTCACTCTGCTGTTTATTTATGGGCGAGCAAAGCCCGTCAACTTTATCCACCTCCGCTTCTGCGTTGAAGCGCAGAATGTGTTCGTCGCACAGATGCTTGGCGTCGAGAACCACGATGGGCTGCCTTATCCCTCGGCCAGCTTGCTGCAAATCGATACTGACCATCAAGGCAGGACGAGCGGAACCATTACTGGCGGCGTTCATCTTCTTGGGCGTCAACTGGCTGCTGGCGTTGTTGCCTCCTTGTATTGCGAGTCCGTCCTCAGCGTCTGGCTCCTGGGGGTATGAGTCTTGCTTGCGTTTTTTCAGCGGCTTGTCTACAAAATAAGAACACTTTGGTTTAGCATATGAAATGAATGCAAATACAACTTGCGACTATCATGAAATACCTTTATCCTGGACTTCTTTAGACCATCTCTCACTGACGGACTCGCGTTCTGTCCTCTCGATCTCGGCGAGAGCATCGATGTCAGCGTCATCTAGCACAATGGCGGCTGAGACAGAGCCACTCTCATTGATGTTTCCCTGCTCCTCCGCAACAAACTTGCACTCCATGTCCTGCTGGTCAGCACTCAGCAACTCGTTTTTACTGTTCATCACATGAGCTTTGCTGTCCACCTCTGTCCTGGGAGAGTGCTCTTCATACTCTTCCTTTTCTGTAGTCTTCACCCGGGACAGCTTTAAAGTCAACCTGGCCGAGTCTTTCACCGGAGATCTCACAATGTCGTACAAGGCGTTCTTGTCCACGTGCTCGCCACCAACTTTGCTCCTTTGCTTCTGCTTCTTTTTGCGCTCGGCAGAAGAATGATGCATGTTGGGGGATGCGCCAGGAGGGACATCAGCAGAAGGCGACTGCATGATGAGTAGAGGTCTTGACCCTGCAGAGTATGAAGAGTCATTTGCCAGATATGCAGAGGTTTAAGTATACATTTGAATGTAGGCATTTGAATGATGCTTTTTCTTTGGCTGTGATTGCATGTATTTTCTGATGTCACTACATCATTTAGGGTATCAGTGAAATAAATTATAAATGGTTACTGTTTTATGTTAGGCTATGGTCTATTATTAGTAAAAACGTTGAAATACAAGTGAGATGTAGTACTCTGTAGTACTCTGGTCACTAGGCAGCCTTAATGACACAAAACACTGAGACATTAGCTTACATTACATTACATTAAAACTGCATGAAGTCATGAAGTCAGCTATGGCATGGCCAACATGATAGAGTGGAAAAAAAGGTCTCCTCCCATTCTGTATGGAAGTGCAAAGTTTTGGGCACATATAAGTATATACTGGGTAAATAAAGGTAAAATAAAAATAAATAAATAAAATAAATATACATATAAGTTTGGGGCATACTGAGTGTAAAGGTGACATTGAATGCTACATCGCAGAAATGAATGTTATTATAGTTCCACTATACATACTTTATCTATCATCTATTTTGTACTTTTCTGTACTTTTGTTTCTATAGCAACATACATTTAGCAGGTTCTTCGCTGTCATCGGGGGAACACACAGACTGTGGTGACTTGACTGGAAACAATGCAGCCATCATGGACTGCTCATTGTCCTGCCAAACACAAAAACATTCATCCAGATTTTTTTCATGTGCACTACAGTGTTAATCAATTTTGTGTCAATCTTTTTTTTTTTTTATTTTACTTCATTTCCGAGTCGGTGTGCGATGTTGACATAGTCGTCATCAGAGCCTGGCTTGGAGTGGTGATTAGATGGGTTACTTGATAGTTGTCCAGATACTTTACTATGGAGATTTCTAATATTTCCTGCAACTGGAATAAAAATCATATTGTTAGTTATGTGTAATGGGGTAGCTCATGATACACTCTTTCTATTAATACAAGCAGGTTCGATAAGACTCTTCATGTCGTGACTCCAGTGTCAGGCTACTTCTCCAATCAAGTCAAAGTTAGGCTGGATTAAGATCACCTCTGCTGGTTCCATCAATTCAGCAGACTTGCAGACCTGGAGACCCACCTTGCTGTGTCTGCTGGTGTTGCGAGTAACTGGGTGGACTGTACTGCATGTAGTCAGCAGGACTCTGAGGAGTATAAGGACTCGGTATGGGGCTGTTTGAATGCGTCTGCTGCGATATGAACGGCGCCCCCGACCCTGACTGCTGTGAAGTGAAGCATCTGTGAAGGAGTTGGGATGTCATTTTAGTTCAAAAATAAGTACACGAGGATCCAATAAAGATTCTCTTTAGTATCTTACCCAGAGGACCTTTGAGCGGTGACTGGGGTTGGCTGATAGTTTGGTGCTGGACTCCTGTGTACCTGATTTGGTGAAATCTTATACTGCTGAACGGGTGGTTGCTGTATCACACCTAAATAAGAAGAATATTATACTGTGAATATTTTCAACCAAAACACAAATAAATCATATACCATTACTTTAAGTCAAATACAAAAAAGATCACATCATCAGATCTTATGTCAATGGAAATTTATAGGTTTTTACTGGAAAGCTGTATACAAAGAGGATTTTTAAGTGGCATTGTACTTGTTTGATAAAACCACACATGTTCACGTGGTCTTTTATTGCGGCCAGCCTAGGGCACACCTTTAAAATAATAATGCTTTCTAATCTTGACATGCCACACCTGTGCAAAGGAGCAGCGCTCACATAGATTTCGACTGATTTGTAAACAATATTTGAAATACAGTGCTAATGTTTTAATTAGCGTCGAATCAAAGTGCTTCTACATAAACTTCACATTTTAGACCCAAAACTGAGAGTTATGTGCCTTCAGTTTGCAAACAGGCAGCCTTATGCCATTTTGCTTCATGGCAAAAGGGAGCAAGCATGCACAAACGCCTAAGTTTGGTCTGCAGAATTTCAGCTTCCCTCCTGTGTGGAGCTGCATTGTCATACTTTTGTCTCGGAAGATCTTGGGGTTTCTGGACAGCAAAGCTTGCAGGAGCACTGGCATGTCACCCTCGGGCTCATCATTTCCCAAGTTGTCCTTCAGCTCTCTGTGAAAGTACACAAAAGACAGAAAAACGGTCAACAAAGGCACAAAGTGGGCAATAGATGATGTTTTTCAGCACCGCCGTCTTCTATTTTCAATGTCCATCCCAATTGTGTGCTGTACAACCCGATGACATACAGTCATCCCTCACTACATCGTGGTTCAAACATCGCTCCCTCACTCCATTGCTGTTGTCCAAAAATTAAGCAATTAATTAATGATCACTCTTTCATGGTTGACAATGGCCGACTATTAGTCCAAAAACATTAAAAGACCAGCAGCCAGTACCAGTACCAAATGTAGTAATCTGGTCACTAAGCATCAGTAATGTTACATTGATGTGACGTTACCTTACATTATATTGCCTTAACTTGCAGTGCATGGAGTCAAAAACCAAAAACAGTTCTCCTCCTATTCCTTGTGGAAGTGGTATATTTTTGGCTTCTTACTTTGTCATTCTTCCTCACACAGTTTCCAACACTTGCTTAGGTTAAAAAAAACAATTGTAGGATAACTAGTTAGCTTGCTATGCTTATGGCTGTGGCTATTGCATATGTCCCTGCAGGGATCCAACAGCCTCCGTGTAAGAGTGGCGCAATGTAGTGTAAACAAATGCAGCAGTAGTACAGCAGTCCCCATTATTTTACAAATGCATAGGTATGTACTGTATGCCAGATGCATTTCAGACTGACACTGAAAGGCTGACATTCATTTTTTTAATGCCATGCGATCGATCCACATTATGTGCTAGAAAATACAATAACAAGAACCTTTCCCAGTGCTAACGTGTGAGTTAGTCTTATTATGACTTATCATGTCTATTATAGGGGTGTTATTTCACATTTACAGTACTCTAATAATGTCAAAATGCATATTTAGAATGTCATAAACAGGTTTTCTATACACTAACTCTGAAAATATATTTTTTTTATAGATTGAATCCTACTTTGCAGAAATTCGCTGATTGCGGTCAGATCTGGAACCAATTAACGGCAATAAACGAAAGGTGACTGTATTTCTTAAAGATACCCTTTTATGCAAAATTTACTTGATGCTATGATGCTAGAACAGTAATACAGTGTGTGTGTCTAGAGCCTGTTTATGAGTACCGAACATCAATGATTTGCTCCACTTTTGGGAGAAGAGGCACTCCAACAGTGGGTTCTTTCAAGTTCTGGGTTTTAATAACACCATGAAGGAAAAACCTCCTTCCTCATAGATATGATACCTCTCCTAGCTAAATAGGACAGAATTGTCCCTTCTTCTTCATGAAAAACATTTTCGTGAGAGCGTAAAATTTTCTTTTCTCTTTATAAGGCACAAATATCCCCTGTGACCTTTTCCCGTACCACTTAGATCTTGCTGAAGCGGCCACGATCCACCACTGCACGCACCACAAAGTCAAGGAGCCCAGGCTGCAAGGACTGAAGCTCACAGACCACATCAGAAAACTTGTTGACTATTGTATATGACCACCACTTTAGAAAAAATCAGGCTTTGCTACACATCTTAAAGTCAGCTGCAGTTGGATCATTTTGTTTTTCTTTCAAATGTGCTAACCTAGCAAGATGTTGCTGCTACAATGAAACCTGACATGGCTGCACGGTGCCGAGTGGTTAGAGCGCAGGCCACAGACCTAGGAGACCCAAGTTCGATTGGCCATCTCTGTGTGGAGTTTGCATGTTCTCCGTTTGCATGCGTGGGTTTTCTCCGGGTACTCCGGTTTCCTCCCACATTCCAAAAACATGCATGTTTGATTAATTGGCGACTCCGAATTGTCCATAGGTATGAATGTGAGTGTGACCCGAAGACAGCTGGGATAGGCTCCAGCACCCTCGGGAGGATAAGCGGTAGAAAATGAATGAATGAATATTTCATCTAACAATGTAGGGTTACAGTAAATATGTAAAAAGTGAATAAATACACTTCCTCGAACTACACACTCTGACACGGACAAACATCTAATTCGCATTAAGGTTGCAAAGCGGTGTTCCCAGCAGGAATTGAACACTTTTAGGCTGCTAGACACTTCCAATACACTACAGAGGGACGTTCTCCTCAAAGTGTTGAAACATCATCCAATACAGATAGCTGTGTGACAAAAACTCACATGTGTTCTGTGGACACCTGGTTGAGGCCGCGTGCCAGCTGAGTCACCAGACTGTCGTCCCGGCACACCAGCAGGCTGCTGACCTCTTCGGAGATCCTTCCATTGTAAAGCAGGCTCTTTGCGGTGGTGGCAGGGAGAGGAGAGGGCAGCGGAAGTTGGTTCAACACTGTAAAGGACACAAAAAAATATCACTGATGCTGTTTTTACACTGGTTTCAATAGTGTCACAGGTGAGCTAGACCTAACCCAGCTCACTTTTGGGGGGAGAGGCGGGTTACACCCTGGTCTGGTCCCGAGTAAATCACTATACAAGGTAACTACAACCAATGGTAATTTTATGATTACACGTTAATTATTATTTGGGTTATATAAACTCTGATTTTTCCTACTCCTTTTCTGACATGTTGGATGTTGATGTTTTGTACTTTAACGTAACATTGTTAAGCATGTTGAAAATAAACTAAAGCATTACCATAAAATATAGACAAAACATTCACATCTATGGACAATTTGGATTCACCAATTATCACGCATATTTTTACACTGTGGGAGGAAGTACCAACAAAAGCACGGGGAGAACATGCAAAGCCCACACAGAGATGTTCCAACGGTGATTCGCACCCTCTTGAGACCCCGTACCCTGTCTTGACTGTGAACCTGACAGTAGCCGCTATTGACATTTTAATGCATTTTGTGGGAGTATAAGAAAAGAACAATATGATGCAGGGATGTTGCTGCACTTACGGTCGGTGAGGCTAGCAATTCCAGCGAGAGTCGTGATGGGAACATGAGGCATATCACCATTCATGCTGAAGATAAGGTCAAAGGGTCGAGTAGATGCGCAGGCTGCTCGATATCACCAAGGTCTTCTCCTGTTCCTCACATCTCCAAAATGCTGTGGAGTGGAACAATATGTTTAAAAAAAAAAGCAAGCATGAAACAATACATGTGTTATTAATTTGGTTAAATACATTTCCCAAATAGTGTTCCTCTTGAATTGGGACATTATTCCTTAAATTTTGATGTAGATACTGTATGGAGGCCTTCTAGCCAGCCTGTTTGGCAAGTTCCATGTCTGACCCTGAAGGTGCCACAACCCTTCCATCCCCCGTTGTTCTCCTTTTAGCCTGTCCACAAATACACAGCCCTCCTGGTAGCAACGTAGCCTCAAAGGTTTATACACAAAAAGTCCAAACACCTAGCTAGCTTTTTGTTAGCATGCTCCTAGCTGAAGGCTAACAACAAAACAACACAAAAAGGATGGCACTTCACCAAAACGGTGTCTCGTTTTCTTGTCTTTTGTGTTACACCGTCATAGTGTTCGTCTGAAAATAGCCACATTAACTCACCTTAACGCCAGCTGTCACTGTGTAATTAGTTGGTTATTACGACTGCTTGACGTGTAAGTAGCATAAGAGCGTCCGTGGAAGTAAAGTAGTCCGGGGTTAGCCGGCTAGCAACAACTGGAGATGTGGCTATGCTAGCTGGCTAACTGGAAGTTGCCTGGCACTGGATCGGAACCAGCTAGCCGCTAGCCGTGTGTTGTCTCGCCCCGCTAGCGCACTGCTGTCGGTATCGTTTCGGAACGTTCACCGCAACGTCGCGTCCCACAAATCTTGGGTCTCGCCACAAGAGGACGCATAATAATAATAATCACCGCTAGGGAGGCAACGTTTGAGGGGGGTACAAAAGCACAAGAGCCGTCACTAAATCACCGTCCGGAGCCCCTCTTGGACGAGCCAGAGAGCGATCGCCCAAGGCCGCCTGGTGTACACAATGAGGCGGCCTCCGCAGGGACGATGGAGGCGTTTATTTGTGTCGGATAAATGTGCCTTATTTACCTCAGGATGTGATGAGAAAGAAGTGGCTCCGCTGGTGGAGGAGGTGGAGGAGGAGGTGGTGGTGGTGGTGGAGGGGGAGGAGCAGCAGCACTAGGATGGCAGCTGGCTGGAGGTGGAGAGGAGACTCTAGCTCCCTCTCCGTCCCGCCATCCGAACAGCTCCTCAGAGGGGAAGGACAGTAAACCCCCGCCAGGGAGACACACACACACACTGGGGACCTTTTGTCTGGACAGCCCTTGGCTAATCTCGGGTCGAAACAATGGAAACATCACTGATACAGGTTTACCAACCCAGAATTCGACCAAAACTATTAAAGATGTAAAAAAATATATATATCCACAACCCAAACAAAAACAGGACTAGATTTAAAAAAATATTTTTTTTAGGGTGAGGGGACCTTCAGTAAGCTTATGTATGGGGGGTCCCACAATTTGGACTATATCGATCTTGATTGACATCAGTATCGGTACTGACATTCATTCATTCATTTTCTACCGCTTTTTCCTCACGAGGGTCGCGGGGGTGCTGGAGCCTATCCCAGCTGTCTTCGGGCGAGAGGCGGGGTACACCCTAGACTGGTGGCCAGCCAATCACAGGGCACATATAGACAAACAACCATTCACACTCACATTCATACCTATGGACAATTTGGAGTCACCAATTAATTAACCTAGCATGTTTTTGGAATGTGGGAGGAAACCGGAGTACCCGGAGAAAACCCACGCATGCACGGGGAGAACATGCAAACTCCACACAGAGATGGCCGAGGGTGGACGGTACTGACATGTCAGACAATATTTGTATACAAAGATCTCGTGTCACAAGATCTCACGAGATTAAAATGTGACAAGATTTCAAGAGTATAATGGCCACTAGCCTTGGGATAATAAACATTCAGGAAGAGAGTTCACTTTGTGCATTGCTTCATAAAACAACGGCATGAACGGTGTGAATCCTTTTGTCAGTCATACAGTCTCTTTGTCTCCTTGGGGGGAGGCTGGGGGCTGATAGCATACACACACAGTGCAAAAGAGTAAATTATATTAGTACACAGCAGTATATTGCCTTTTTGTTCATGTACTTTTCTTAAAAGTAAAGTTCCCGTTCTCTAGACCCACTCTCTGTATTGTCTTGTCTCATGAACTGCCAATCAGATGAACGGCCAATCGGATTTCAGCTTCTATGTGTTGCCATGACAATCTAATCTGCCCAGGGCCTTCAGAAACAGTAGAGCTTGGGTGCCACATAGTAAAACCCTATTAGAAATGGGGCTGCTTTTTTAACCAATCAGATTGCAGATTTGCCTCACAGAGCCAGCTAGTTGGCCCACAATATAATCAGCATTTTTCCTTCCTCTGATTGATGATCAGCCGAAAACAAAGCCATCTTCGACAAACTGAATAGTAATATTGCAATTACTTATATATTTAATATTTCAATTGCAATTACTGACGAAAATATAGATTAAAAAAACTGCAAAAAAGTGCAGTTTTATGTCACTGCAATCTCCACTCACATGTGCGACTCCATTTCTAGTGCACCTGCAGTTTCACTTTATCGCCACCAGATGACTCTGCTGAGTGTTTCCAGGTTCGTGACGTCATTAGCATAAAGGCTAAAGGACTATGAGAAACCTCAACCGGCGCCGGGTGCGGTGGCGCGCGCCTGTAGTCCAAGGTACTGGGAGGCTGAGACTGGCGGATCGTTTGAACTCGGGAGTTCTGAGCTGCAGCGGACTGTGTCGATCGGGTGTCCGCGCTAAGCTCGGTATCGATATGGTTCTCCTGGGGTAGCCCGGGACGACCAGGTCGTCTAAGGAGGGGTGTACCGGCCCAGGTTGGCAACGGAGCAGGTCAAAACCCCCGTGCCGCTCAGTAGTGGGATCGCGCCTGTGAATAGACGCTGTAGTGCAGCCTGAGCGATATAGCGGGACTCAGTCTTCTTTTTTGCTTAATTTATCAATCAGGATTTGTTATTATTTTTTGCTCTTATTATTTATTATTGGATTATTGTATTGTTAATCAGTCAAAAATTATGTTTTTGAGTTTTTTTTCCACATTAATCCCTCATGTTCAACCGTCCTGCAGCACCTCCAATCGGAGGAAAGTGGGACTGCACCAACACAACACTTTACTTCCTCTATTTATGCAGTACAGAGCATCATGCTTGCATGTGTGTATGTATATGTATCTATAACAAAAATATAACAGTATATATAAAATAAACTTTTCTAAAGGGGGAACTTTGCCATCAAAAACTACCCATATTTTCTCTTAAGTGACATACAGTATCTTTCATGAGTTTATCATTGCCTTCAATGCCTCTGGGTATTCATTTGAAACAAAGAGCACAAAAAAACTCCACCAGCTGACTGCCTCACGGTTTCCACGAGTGGATAATCATGTTGCATTCAGGTTCTTGGAGTGGGGGGCGTTTCACGGTGATTACGCTGCTTCAATGGACTAATCCACAAGTCTCCAAACCCGTGACGGTCATGAGGAGTTTTTTTTTCTTTTCTCCGGGACATGGGAGAGGGAAAAGAATTTGGGGTTGGTGGAACAAGTAGTAAAACAGGAGAGGAGAGGCGCCTGACTCTGTAAGCTGGAGACAGAGAGTGGACCACTTGTCTGCAATTGAATTATCCAATTTGGTAAGATGATGTTTCTGCTTTTTTTTGTGTTGAATTCTGGAATAGAGATGTTTATCTAAATTGAATGATGATTCCTTGTCAGATTAGTTGTAGATATCACAGCATCACCTACAATAACACCTGCCCATGCAGCAAAAGCTTTAAAAAATATTAATTAAAAAGGTAATATTTAATAATTGATTTATTTTAAAATTGTTGCCCAATAGTGTAGAACAGTGATTTTCAAATGGGAGTACTTTAAATCATATGTGCACTTTTTTTGGTCAACAATGTATCAGATAGTGATGCCAACCCAAAATGCTTTGGTGAGGAGATAAAAAAAATATTCTCGGGTGTACTTAATTAAAGAAATGTCTTGGAAATATTGATGTATTTCCCCCTTTCAAGTAGTCAAACTGTAAATATAACCAAAATATTACACTGCACCCTGCTGTAGTCTTGATAAAAAGCATAATTTTGAGATTTTGAGGCATTGGATCTAATTAACATAGACAGTGCATGTGTAAAATGTCCACTTTACTTACAATAATACAATAATACATGAATTGTATTTTTTTAATTTAATTAATTATAAATATAATAAAATATCATAAAATATCATAAAATATCATAAAATATAATAAAATCTAATAAAATATAATATAATAAAATATTATACAAATTTAATTAACCTTTCCTTTTCCTTCAAATAGCTTAGCCTCTTTAATGTATCAAAATGTATCAAAGTGGAACCCCTACCACAGGAGAATTATGAACAAATATGCAAGTATATTTGTCAGAACAATTCTATTTAAGGGTACACAGTGTCAGGTTTTTCTCTCTAAATAAAGTTTTTTGGCACAGTTACAGTAATAGTATTGTTTTGGACAAAGAAAGAAGATGGTAAGCCATATTCAGGGCTGTTATTAATTCATTTGCTTCCCCGCCTTCCCTTCTGTTGGCACAGCTTGATGCGTTGCAACAACACAGACGGGATGCCTCGAGGAGACTTCAACATTTACTTTGCCAGCAGTCGACGTGGATTTGTCCGAGCTGAGGAGTAAGTCTTCTTTGTGTTTATGTAGGTTTCAATTGCTTGGTATAGACCTTAACTATGACATTGTGTTGTAATTGTCGGGTGCTAGACATAAAAAGTCGTAAATATGTGTGAAAAGTGAGATTTTTATGATTTTGTTGTGCATCACAGGGCCGTGGGTGTTGCTCTGTTGGTGATCATCCTGGCTGCTCTCGTCGTCCTGGGCTGCTGGTATTTTAAGAGGAAGGGTGGCTACAAGAAAATCAGGGTGAAGACCTAATGGATTTGTGTACTGTGTTGCCTGAGCTATTATTTTTCAGACAAAAACACCATGGTGGCGCTGTTATGAAACAACAATGTTTAACCTCCATAAGTCGGGCTGACTTGACATTTCTCACACGACTTAATGCGCTCTTATAAAACATAATGTATAAGTTTAGAGTGTTTTGCCAAATCACTACAAAATATGGCACAAAATTTAGGAGACCGATAAGTACATGTTGGTAAAACTTGAAAAAAGATTGGTTGAAAAACGGCTGCACAAGGCCTCACAACTAGGAGACCCAAGTTCAATTCCACTCTCGGCCATCTCTGTGTGGAGTTTGCATGTTCTCCCCGTGCATGCGTGGGTTTTCTCCGGGTAGTCCGGTTTCCTCCCATATTCCAAAAACATGCTAGGTTAATTGGCGACTCCAAATTGTCCATAGGTATGAATGTGAGTGTGAATGGTTGTTTGTCTATATGTGCCCTGTGATTGGCTGGCGACCAGTCCAGGGTGTACCCTGCCTCTCGCCCAAAGACAGCTGGGATAGGCTCCAGCACCCCCTCGACCCTCGTGAGGAAAAGCGGTGGAAAATGAATGAATGAATGGTTGAAAAACGGCTGCACAAGGCCTCACAGGTAGAAGACCCAAGTTCAATTCCACCCTCGGCCATCTCTGTGTGGAGTTTGCATGTTCTCCCCGTGCATGCGTGGGTTTTCTCCGGGTACCCCGGTTTCCTCCCACATTCCAAAAACATGCTAGGTTAATTGGTGACTCCAAATTGTCCATAGGTATGAATGTGAGTGTGAATGGTTGTTTGTCTATATGTGCCCTGTGATTGGCTGGCCACCAGCCCAGGGTGTACCCCGCCTCTCGCCCGAAGACAGCTGGGATATGCTCCAGCACCCCCTGCGACCCTCGTGAAGAAAAGCGGTAGAAAATGAAATGAAATGGTTTAAAAACGGCTGCACAAGGCCTCACAGCTAGGAGACCCAAGTTCAATTCCACCCTCAGCCATCTCTGTGTGGAGTTTCCATGTTCTCCCTGTGCATGTGTGGGTTTTCTCCGGGTACTCCAGTTTCCACCCACATTGGCGACTCAAATTTGTCCATAGGTATGAATGTGAGTGTGAATGGTTGTTTGTCTATATGTGCCCTGTGATTGGCTGGCCACCAGTCCAGGGTGTACCCCGCCTCTCGCCCCAAGACAGTTGGGATAGGCTCCAGCACCCCCTGTGAGGAAAAGCAGTATAAAATAAATGAATGGTTGAAAAACGGCTGCACAAGGACTCACAGGTAGGAGACCCAAGTTCAATTCCACTCTTGGCCATCTCTGTGTGGAGTTTGCATGTGTGGGTTTTCTCCTGGTACTCCGGTTTCCTCCCACATTCCAAAAACATGCTAGGTTAATTGGCGACTCCAAATTGTCCATAGGTATGAATGTGAGTGTGAATGGTTGTTTGTCTATATGTGCCCTATGATTGGCTGGCGAGAAAATGCAAAATCCACACAAAATCCCATTCCAATGTGGATACAAACCCAGATTTCCTGACTGTGTGGCCAACATGCAAACCACTAGTCTGCTGTGCGGATACATTTTGCCCAATATACACACAGCATAGGCAAGAGTCCTAATTCCACTGCAAGGGTGTACCAAATCAAGTATGTTTATCTTCATGTCTCCAATAGAGTCCCAGGTCGGGGTCGCCAGCTTACATTGGAGGTCAGTACTCAGAGGCCGGACCCTCTGCACAAAACAAGATGGCACTCACCGACTTTGGCAGCCTGCAGTCTGTGGTAAGTGTCAGGCGTTTTGGTGTATAAAAAACACACAAATTCAACTACAATCATGACCTGTTTTTGTCATCGACCTCTGCAGATGCCAAACGCTCCTCCCGCCTATGAAAAGATCTCCTCTGGACCGTTGCCGCCTCCTTATTCACCATAAAAGAACAGGCAAAGAAGAAATTCGCACACACAATGCTCATATTGTCACAAGAAACGATTCAAACACGACAAGGAGTCTTGTTTAGAAGGAACAACCCCCCTCCAAAAAAAAAACAAATGGGGGGATAGATGTTTATTATTCTTTCCATGCTTTAACTGCCACATTAGTTCCATGAAAATGAACCTATGTAGGAAACTCTATATGGTAGAAAATAAATAAAAAGTGAGTGCAAAACATGTTGTACAAATCCAGTTGGTCTAGTCTTTACATTTCCTCCACTGTAAAATGCAATTTCCAACTCATATGCACAGAATGGGTATACAAACAAGTGTCCTATTAAACATTTAAAGTAGTAAAGTTGGCTTTTGAAGCACTCATTCATTTTACATTTCCCCACCGTTTACTGGCCATGAAGAAAAAAAACAACAACAAACATACATCCATTAATGGGCAATCTCAGTAGTAGACAGAGTAAAAACTACTTTTTGGAGTAAAACAACTAGATAGCAGTTTTAACAACTCTTAAAGAATATAAATAATGACATTTTAGAGTCATTTGGTTGACTTGGTGTCGGCTTGTGAAGGCTGTAAAGTAGTAGCGTCGCATGTGTGGAGTTGGTGCGCAACAATCTGACTTAAAACCGCCCCGTCGGGACTAATGAGAAGCTTGGATGCTTGGACGCTGTTAGCCAGACCTAAAGGGGATTTCTGCAAAGACGGCTTGAGCCGATTGGTAACAGCAATGGATTGGTGGATGGTGTTGAGTAAAGTCAGCGGTTGAGAAGCGGTGACGAAACTGACGGATGCAGGTGCCGCCACGACCGGCGGGGTCTGAATCCTGGATGCGGTGTTCGGAGCAGCCATTGTTGATGACGGTTGGATACTTGGGGTCTTCAGGGTTGAGATATCCTGAAAATGCAGTGTGCTTTGTATGACGGAACTGCTATACGGACCTGGTGAAGACAACAACAATGGTGACGGTAATAAGGGCAAAGATTGGGTGACTGCAGTGGAACATTTGGATTGAGATGAGATACCGGTACCGGTACCAGTACCAGAGGGCAACCTGATCGGAGCAAGAACAGAACCAAGAGCAGAGCTGGTTATGGCTTGGGACACATACGCTGAACTTTTGGCTAAATTGGGTTGGGGTACGACTACAGGGGATGTGTTTACCACAAGTGATGCTGAGGTACTAAAGCGTGCTGAAGGGCTCTGGACTGTTCCGATACTGTTCGGACCAACTGTGCATGCTACAAAAGGAGAATTCACTCCTAAAATTGGTACTTGAGCGGTTCCTGGACATTGACTCGCTCCTTGTGGTGGTCCGATGCTGTTACCGGTGGTATTAGGCACTTTTTGTGAAGAAGAGCTAGGGATGATGAGTAGGTGGCTACCTGGCCCCAAACCCTGTGGTGGAACTACAAAGCATGTGTTGTTAAGAATGATCTGTGTGCCAGCTGAAAGGGGCTTGAAGGTCTTGATGACTATCCTCTGCTGAGCATCAGTAGCAGGGCTGGTGAACTGCGTACTGTTGGCCATTGGGGATTTATTGAGACCATTTTGAAGGGAAGACAAGATGAGGGTAGGTTCTTTACCCATTTGCACAATAGCTTGTGGATGATCAAGGTTAGAGGTGGGTTTTGGACAAGCCAGCTGAGTAGGACCCGTTCCCGGACTTGCTGCAGGCTGAGACGTGGTCATAGTAGATGTGAAAGAATGGGGTTGAAATGTTTTGGGCCAAGTAGCACTGGGAATAAGTTGGCTAAGAGAGCTTGTGACTATATTTGAATTTGTGAAAGGGGCCGGTTGGATTGCGGATGCTGGTCGTGTATCTGCTACGGGTGTGATTTTGGAAGTGGGACATGAGAGAGCACCGATGGACTGTCCGATGGTTGTTGTCATCCCTGACAACTGGATCTGAAGCCCTGCACACACACAAGAGTGGAACGTACATCAAGAATGCTTTTAGTGTATACATTTTTAGATATTTCCCCTAGAGAAAAAGACAGTTGTCCCTCACTATATTGTGGTTTGAATATTGCTCCCTAACTCGATTCCAGTTTTTCAAAAATAAATAACTGTTGTCTACTATACTACTACAAAAAATACTGAAATACAAATATGTGGTATTCTGGTCACTAGGCATCAGTAATGTTACATTACATGACCTTAACACTGCATGTAGTTTGTTTCCTCCCATTTCCTGTGGAAGTGGTACATTATTGCCGTTTGACTTTGTCCTTCTTCCCCACTCTGTTTGAAACTTTAAATTTCAAACAAATAAATAGGGGGTTTACTAGTTAGCGAGGTAGCTAACAGCTACAGTACGTACATTCTGTGAGAGTCAGCTGTCTCTTATGTCCCTGCAGTGATCCCGTAGCCTGTGCAAATGTAGCGTAAATAAAGAATAATCAGAGCGTAAATGTGACTATAGGGGTGTTATTTCATGTCAGCAGGGCTCTAATGATGGTAAAAAGTCAAACAGGCTTGCTATGCTGTGCTGTATCTACAAATATATAACTATTACCATTGGGTACAATTAGCATTGAACCCAACTTTGTGGAAATTAAATTACAGCTACCTAAATTACCGCTATATTTCGCGGCCAGGCCTGGAAAACTGACTGGAAAAGTCACTCAAAGTTATCAAAAAACATAGAAAAAGCTAAGATGCAATTTGGTGACCAATTAAATAAAAGTAATTCAACAAAACAAATATGAAATGGTTTAATGCAATTATTTCTCGGATAGGGAAAACACAATTTTGGTCTTAAAAATATTTTTTTCTTAAACAAGTCTTTAAAAAGTAAGATCATCTTATATCTGTGGTCTCCAGAGTTATACAAGCAAACCAACAGGGGCCACAAACCACTTCCCCCCCAAGCTTTTTCCTGTCACTCATATGTCACTCAGATGCAGCCTGTTAAAAGGCTGGGCATCTCATATTCAGGTAAATACGGTAAATCAAACCCACCTGTTGAGAGGGTGACGCTCTTTCCCTTGGGCATCACTGCCGAGTTGACACCAGGACTTGATCCGACATTCAGACTTGACAATGACATAGTTAGCGGATGTCCACTAAATGTTGATCCCCCTGTTGTTGTGGTGTGCTTCGAAACACTGTCCACTAAAGTAGAGGATGATGCCGTTGCTGCTGGCTGGTTGACAATGACCACCCTTGAACTAAAATTTGTGGAAGATGTGTCTTTTGATTCAGCTACAGTCGAAGCGGAAGAGGAGGAGGATGAGGAGGGAGGATTAACCAGGATAAATTTTGTAACTTGGGATTGCTCCTCTGTGGCAGGCCGCTTCAACCCAGGCTGGTTGACTATTTTAGCTTGTGTGAGAGAATCGAGAATGGTACTTTTAACCGACTGAGAGCCACCGACAATAGAACCGGGATCTGAGGGAGGTCTTGAAGTCCAACTTCTTGAGTCTGTCACAGGAATGAGTGTAGAGACTTCAGAATTTGGGATGGTGGAGAACGACTTTAACTTGGAAGGACTGTGCCTCTGAGGTTGGGCTACTGCTGGGCTGGTCAGTGTTGCGGTGGAGGCCTCTGAAGTCTTGGACACAAGGAAGGCTTTAAACTGCGGGGAAATGGTGATGACTGGACTGGTAGACAAAGAGCCGAGTGGATTCTGGGCGGAGGATGTCTGTACTTTGACGATGCCGGTGTTGCCTCCCCGGGTTGTTACGAGTATGGACTGGGAATCACGGATGCACATCGTTTTAAGTTCCTGCTTTTTGTCTGGGGGTTTGGGACACACTGACGGCCTTGTATCCATACTCTGTGATGTTCTTGCAGTTGACGTACCTTGGAATAGTGTTTTGTTTTGGGGGACTGAAAAGGAAAGTGTCTTCACTCGCTGGGCATCCACTTCCTGTACAGAAACTCTCCTGTCCGGAATGGTGAAGCCAGGCACATTGGTGGATTCTTTAGTACCCTGCTGCTCCTCTGATTTGTGAATGGAAGGCAGAATCACTACATGTTGCATGATCTTCTCCTGTGTTTTGTGGTCCAGCTTGGGAAGATTGCCAACGTCTTTCATTCCAAGACGACCCAATCCCTCAGGTGCACTTGACACTCCTTGGAGATCAGTTTGTGATGAAGTCACACTTGGTTCGCCCCAGTCTAACTCAAAAGGAGCCTCTTCTCTTTGTGTTTGCTGTGTAGTGGTTTCAGGATTTTGTGCTTTTGCCTTCTCTATTAAAAACCCAGGCAGGGGGTTTGAACACTGCTTGTTATTTAGGTTGTTAGGCCCTGAGTAATTAACAGGCCGTTTCATTAAGGTCACTTTGTTTCCCACGCTCTTTGCAAGCAAAGTCGGAATGGGCGTGTAGCCTTTAGGTAGGTGGGGAGCACATTCTGTGTTTGAATCCCTATATTGATTTAATGATATCTTCTCATATGTGGACTTCAGACCACAGCCTGTGGCACAATAAGTGTCAGTTGGAATTCTTGGTAGTTTTTCGGCACTCTCCGGATGTTTTTGGTGGTTGGCGATGACAAAGGTTGGAGATCGGTCTCCGACAGATTCAGCTACTAAATCTCCTGTGCTCCCTATAAACAAACCAGAGATGTAAATGAGAGACATTGGTACTTAAAATATTATCCATCCCAGTATCACACAGTCCATCCAATGCTAAATACGTTACCCCCAGTCCAAAGGCCTCTGGGAACAATGTGTTCCAGATCTTCTTTTGACCCTCGATAGTCATCCAACAAAGACTCTTCCTTTTGGACACCCGTATCTTCATCATCTGAAGATGAGGAGGAGGAGGATGACATACACTCCTCTCGTACAAAGTTACTATACTCCGGATGCTTCCGGAAATCATCAAACTCCTTCTTCAAACGAAGCCTGGAAGGGAAAAGAGAGGAAGTGAGGGAAGGCTTGTCCTGCTTAACAGAGGCACATTTTCATATTGGCCTTTATTAGGGCTGCAAACCATTATTTTCGATTAATCTTATGCTTATCGTTTCAATTAATCCAGCAATCAATTAGGCCCTGGTTAGGGCCCAAGTACGTCTGCTTTCATTGATGACTAAGGACATAAAAACAATTCACATTTGAGAAGGTAAAAGCATTCATTCATTTTCTACCGCTTATCCTAACGAGGGTCGCGGGTGCTGGAGCCTATCCCAGCTGTCTTCGGGCGAGAGGCGGGGTACACCCTGGACTGGTCGCCAGCCAATCACAGGGCATATATAGACAAACAACCATTCACACTCACATTCATACCTATGGACAATTTGGAGTCGCCAATTAACCTAGCATGTTTTTGGAATGTGGGAGGAAACCGGAATCCAAGAGTGGAATTGAACTCGGGTCTCCTAGCTGTGAGGCCTACGCGCTAACCACTCGTCCGCCTTGCAGCCCACGGTAAAAGCAGAGGATATTTAAATTTTTTCATTAAAAAAACATGAACTGAATACCAAAATAGTTGTCAATTAATTGGATAGTTGGCTAGCTTAATCGTCAATTAATTGTTGCGGCTCTAGCTGTTATTGCTACAGATACTGAAGAGTACCTGTTTCTGTGGTGGGCCTTCACAAGTTTGGGTTCCCAGGGAGAGAGCTCATTGAGTAGTCTGATAAGAGTGCTGTGGAGGTCCTTCACAGCTTGTCTTCGATAGTACCAACGATCCTGACCGTTCAAAAGGAAAATCGACATGATGCTCTGAAATAATCAAGATCATCGTGATTGCCTACCAATTTCTTTTTCGTGCTCTCCAGATCGTCAAGCTCATCCTCGGTTTTGCTGATCAGCTCTCGCAACTCTTGCAGACTGGTGCAAACCAACTGCAAAAGACAATGATTAAAGTCAGGTAATACAAAATAGGAATATTATTACTCCTGAAAAGTAGCTACAAAAATACAATAAAATGCTAAGTCAAATGTAAGTATGTGGCTACCTTAAACGATGGCTCAGCTGAAGGCTCATCTTTAATTTTCTTTGCGGAAACAAGCTTCTTTCCTGTTGAATCAACAACATTTTAAGGAAAAAAAACAAGCAAATTGACATGTAAGGTGCCTCAAAAAACATCAACAAGCATTAACTTAAGCGGCGCAGGTACACAAGGTGTGTACACATAGCTTTGTCTATAAATTCATACAGTATATACATTATTTAGTCTTTTTACAAAATCAAAAATACATATAAATTAAAGTGCCCGCTCCCAGATATTTATTATAGTATTCTATTTGACATTCCTACACTGGAGTTTATGGAACATTACATCATAAATATTTGGAGGATTGATAGTGGGATACATATATACATTCATTCATTTTCTACCGCTTTTCCTCACAAGGGTCGCAGGGGGTGCTGGAGCCTATCCCAGCTGTCTTGGGGCGAGAGGCGGGGTACACCCTGGACTGGTCGCCAGCCAATCACAGGGCACATATAGACAAACAACCATTCACACTCACATTCATACCTATGGACAATTTGGAGTGGCCAATTAACCTAGCATGTTTTTGGAATGTGGGAGGAAACCAGAATACCCGGAGAAAATCCACGCATGCACGGGGAGAACATGCATACTCCACACAGAGATGGCCGAGGGTGGAATTGAACTCGGGTCTCTTACTTGTGCAGCCGTTTTTCAACCATTCAATCATTAATTCATTTTCTACCGCTCTTCCTCACGAGGGTTGCGGAGGGTGCTGGAGCCTATCTCAGCTGTCTTCGGGCAAGAGGCAGGGTACACCCTGGACTGGTCGCCAGCCAATCACAGGTCACACATCGACAAATTTGGACAATTTGGAGTCGCCAATTAACCCGGAGAAAACCCACGCATGCGCGAACATGCAAACTCCACACAGAGAGATGGCCAAGGGTGAAATTGAACCCTGGTCTCCCAGCTGTGAGGTCTGCGCACTAACCACTCGACCGCCGTGCCATACATATATACAGTATATTCTATATAACCCTTTTCTTACCTTCTTTATGCTTTCTTTTCTTATCTTTCCTCTGGCTCGTTGCTGTAATTCCCTGAACAGAAGATTTGTTTGCCTCAGCCGGGTGCAGGCTCAAATTTTGCTGCATGTTTTTCTTCCATTTCTTTTTTTTCGACTGTGTTCTGTCGTCTTTGTTGAGGTTTTGCGCTCCATGGGTAGAGTCGCCACAGTTACAGCTGTGCTGCAGAGATTTCACAGATTGTCGACAATCCAAACAGGGCGGTGGTGTTTGAGAATTTCTGCTTTCCGCTTTGGTCCCCAAAAGTTGAGCTGGTGATGTGACGTCCGCAGAGCATGCAGGTGACCTACCAGTGTAGCTATGTTCGCCTACATTCAAGCCAAGGCCCTCTGCTTTAACGGCATGCACTGAGCCCAAGGAGAAACCCTTCTCTTTGTTTATTGCTACATTTGTGCTGGATTTACACTGTAAAGTCTCTTCCTTAAATTGTCTTTTCACCGCTATTGATGAGTCTCCATCTGAGGACCCTGAATCACACACCTCCTCCTCCTTCAGAGACCAACATCTTTCTTCATGTTCCCCACCACTCCCGTTTTCCCTTTTCAAGCACCTTAATGTCTGCCCCAAATCTCCAGACGGGCTTCTACAACATGCTCTGTCCTCCTCATGCTTCAGTGCACCAGAATCTTCAGTCTCCCTTCTCACCAGCAACAAGGGGAAGGGAAAAGCAGGAGGCTTGCTGGGACTCTGGCAGTAGATCCTTAAGTCGGCCCCGCAGAAATGCGGGAAATGTATGTAAGCATTGTCCTTGGTGTCGTAGCCCAAAATGGACTCCCTGCATTCATGTATGGGCTGTGCCAGTACAGCATCCTGAACGTCCTTCTGGGTCTCATACACGTGATCGCACAGCCCCTTCAGAAGCCACACTCGCTGGTAGAAGGGCAGCAGGTGAAAGGGCTTCTCCTCCAAGGGGTTCACCGGCCCCAGGTGGCGGAAAAACTGGTGACAGAGCCCCAGCTGCTCGGCGCGAGCCAGCTGATCACGAGAAGCGGCGACTGTTCGATACCAGCCCTTGACGCGCAGCCTGAGCTCTGCCTCCCAGCGGCGGTACAGGAGAGCGGGACGGCGGTGCAGGGTGGCCCTCTTCTGCCACGGGGACAGGAGGGATGACATGATCTTGGAAAGAAGGGTGCTGCAGCGTGGCATCAGCAAACAGCGCTCCAGCTCAAAAAAGACAATCTCTGGGAGGTTGAGTGCGGTCTGAGCCAGGCACAGAAAGTGGCCTATAGCAGGGAGCTCCCACAGGGTATCCACAGTGTGGGGGGACGCCTGGGACAGCAAAGTCTGCTCCCACTCTTCCACAGCCTTGGCCGACATTTCTACGGCTTCTTTCTTCTCCAGCTCACGTTGCCTGAAAAATAACAATGTCTTGTTGACTTGCATACAAAGTCTAAATCAGGGGTCTCAAACACGCGGCCCACGGGCCAAATGTGGCCCGCAGGACACTAGTTTGAGGCCCCCGCCTTGATATGAAAGTTTAATGTTAGTGCGGCCCACGCAAGTTTGATATGGATGCTGTATGGTATCATGTACCCAGAAAAAATTATTACGTTTGATTAATGTTCATGTTAAAGGTTAAATAACTGTTAATAGTTATCCTCCCTATCCGTGTGGAAGTGGTAAGTTTTTGGCTATTTAAGTTTAAAGGAAATAACTTGAAGGCTACCGTTTAGGTCACTAGCTCTATAGTTTGCGAGTTAGCATGTGTATCAAGACCCTGCAGTTGCGCAATATGTTGTGAATAAAAAGAGTATAAATGTGACTATAGTCGTGTTTTGTCATGTCTACAGGACTCTAATAATGCTCTGTTAATTTTAATCTGAAAAAAATTATTTGTCTACCCACCAACTATATGTGGTTTCTTAAGTTGATTTGTTTATTTATTTTTCATCTTATTTTGTGCAGAAAAATAAAAATTAAGATATTTCAGAACAGTGGAATGTTTTATCAGAGCTTTTATTGTGGAAAATCGGAACCAAAGCACTGAAAAAGTTTGTATATTTTTCTGTTTTTAATAAATGCGTTTTTTTTTTTTTTGGAAAACCTGATGCGGCCCAGCCTTGCCCAGACCCTAGCTCCAGTGACCCCCAGGTAAATTGAGTTTGAGACCCCTAGTCTAAATAAATATTTGAAGGCTACCACAATGTATACCACTGGACATCCTCCAATTGTTACGTTATGGTATACAGCATGCGTAGATCTTATTCAGATTCTTCGACAACATAAACAAGGCGTCACAATCACTACCTTGTGTATTATTGTGGAAACTCTTTTGGCAGGTTATAGCTAGGTATTAATGCGTAACAGGACCGTTTTAATATAGTCATGACAAAATACCACAGTTATGTGGTAACATAATTCAACAAGAATATACCAATTTTTACAAAATGTAATGTTTAAATTAACCTCAAAGATTCCACAATAATGATACTACTACTACTATTAATAATAATAATAATAGTAATAATAATAACGTTGCAGCAACAATCATTTCTTTAAACTATTAATCCCTTCACCTCCTTTCCTCCTTGGCTCTCTGCTGCTCCTCCAGCCTCAGGGCCTGCACCATGACAGACTCGTGCCCGCCAACAGTGATGGTCGCCAGGCTACGAGACGACAGCCGCCTCCTTGTGGAGGTTCCCCCCGGACTTCGCTCCTCCTCTGCACCGAAACGTCCTTTGGAGGTCACAGCCAACGTCGTCTTCTCCCGAAGTGTCCTAGTTTGGGCAGGAAGAGAGAGATGTCAGAGGCGTGGCAACAAAACAAAACAACTATTCATCCGCTTGAGCTCTCACATTATTGGTAAACATGACTTAATTCATTTTCTACCGCTGATACTCAAAAGGGTCTTCGCCATCTTCGGGCGAGAGGCAGGGTGTACAGCACAAAATTACAAACTTCCTAAATACTGTACATTAAAACTGATTTATCACACAGCATGAAGTACATCTTCCTCCCTATTGTTTTATCAGCTAACCTAAACATGCCCCATTATATTACCTGCAGAAGAGTCTCCTATATACTGGCTGAGCAGTTTGCTTCTTGCCGCTATTACAGCATTGGTTCTGTTGCTGCTATATTTATAGGTTATCACATGGTTTGTCTGGTATCAGGCCAGGTATCATGCCCCCGCATGCCAGTATCAGCCCGAGACCGAACACATACTATTTAATCATGAGCTTATTATCACGTACTATTTAATCAAAAGACCATTTTGTTTCCAGAAAATTGTCAGTTTATTACATGTATGATATCTAAACAGTGTAAACACAATAATTGCAAAAATATTTCAATAATAATATTTTATCAACAGTCTTATCTTATCAATGTCTGACAATTAAAGTTCCATAAGTCAAGTTTGGGCAGCAAAACAAACGCTGTGTGGTCACGCTCGTGCGCTGTTCTCTGATTGGTTGTTTCACGGGCACGATAATCCACATTATCACATACTACAGTATTAATACTGTAGTGGCCGTATATTGTGGATTATCACATACTACAGTATTAATTGGCCCTGTACCCTAGAAACCGCCCATGAATGATACGGGAAAAGGCCAAAATGATACTGTGTCAAAGCCCAGGGCAGTGATACTGATAAAATATAGAGTTTAACCATGTCCAGTATCAGCCCCTGTAGCTGTCCACTCAGAGCGCGCTGCTCTGGTATCATGCCCGTGAAACAACCAATCAGAGAACAGCGCACAAGCGTGAACACACACTATAAATATTCCTAGTGCTTCTCCAGTCACCAAAAAACCAAAACTTGATTAATGGAACTTTAATTGTCAGACATTGATAAGATAAGGGGGCGGCACGGCGTGTTAGCACGCAGACCTCACAGCGAGGAGACCAGGGTTCAATTCCACCCTCGGCCATCTCTGTGTGGAGTTTGCATGTTCTGGGGTTCCGGTTTTCTCCGGGTACTCCGGTTTCCTCCCACATTCCAAAAACATGCTAGGTTAATTGGCGACTCCCAAATTGTCCATAGGTATGAATGTGAGTGTGAATGGTTGTTTGTCTATATATGCCCTGTGATTGGCTGGCGACCAGTCCAGGGTGTACCCAGCCTCTCGCCCAAAGACAGCTGGGATAGGCTCCAGCACCCCCGCGACCCTCGTGAGGATAAGCGGTAGAAAATGAATGAATGATAAGATAAGACTGTTGATAAAATATTATTGTTGAAATATTTTTGCAATTATTGTGTTTACACTATTTAGATATAATACATGTAATAAACTGAACATTTTCTGGAAACAAAATGGTCTTTTGATTAAATAGTACGTGATAATAAGCTCTTGATTAAATTGTATGTGATAATAAGATCATCACATGGTTTGTCTGGTATCAGGCCAGGTATCATGCCCCCAAGTGTCAGTATCAGCCCGAGACCGAAGGAAGCCATAACCTATAATTATCCTAAGAATGTTTTGACTTTACTTCGTTAAAAAATGAAGTTCCTCAAACGACACCACCCTCCAATCATCACCTGGACAGCAGTGTGAGCTTCTGCTCCAGCATAATTTCCAGCTTTTGGGCCTGTTTGGACATCCAGTGGTCCACACCGTGGCAGCGGTAACAGTTCTCCAGCATCAGTCTGAAGTCAGCAACAAACTCCGTTATGGTCTTGTACTCCTGGCACGTAAACTTCTCCTCCATCCTTCGCAAAGACATCGACTGCTTGAGACCGCGGACGCCTCTGACGCCACGCTCCTGGGCCTCCTGATGGAGAAAGGGGTTGGCGATGCTTTTGTGCTTGTCGAGGAGAAAGCAGGAGAATATCCTGTAGGCTTGCTGGACCTCGTAGCTCATGTTTTCCTCAAAGTCGGTCGAGATGCAGACCTCAGGCAGGGAGATGTCGCTGTTGGAGAAGTCTGACATTCCGTCATTGCTGGTGGTCGGGTGGTCTCCAGGGCAGTGTAGGGCTACTATGGTCTCAGCCTCACAGGTGCCATTGCTGAGGTCCATATCTTCAGCAGCAGGGCTCCTTACCCATCTGGACCTTGAAGACATCATCTTTCACTCTTATGGTGTCCAACCTGGAGGGTCCATCGCACTACCTGGAGTGACGTTGATATTTTAATTAACGCCATGACACAATAAATCATTTATTCTCATGTGAGCGCAGCGTGCTTCATGAACAAGGCTAATCTCTGCAAAGTTTTGCTCTTTTCATCAAGCTAGCTTAGAGTTAGCGTTTAGCCAGCTAGCTGTAAAAGTAAAGAAACTTTCTTCTGCAGACACGCATGTGTGTTTTAATAACGTATAAAAACAAGCACATAAATAAGTTAATAGAACATCACAACATACCTTTGAGTGCGGCGTCTCCGAAACCCAAACAAGCCTCTTTTTCGCACGCTTAGCAACCCAGCTAGCTAGTCACAATGTGTGCCAGTCCGCGGCCTGCAATTGCTTCGCTCGGTGTCCATAGTTGAATTCTAACGCCATTAAATGTTTTTTATTAATGGAATATAAAATACGCAAGACATCCCATGTAGCAAGCGCACCGTCAGTGACAACAAGCTGGCTGGCTGAAGCTAAAGCTGCATTAGCCAGGCGAAGGCTCAGACTAGACAGCCCCCCTGTAGACTGCACTTCTTTCCCAAAGAGACACACTTGGTGGTGACAGCAAGTTGACAGCAGGTGGGCAACACCTTAGCAAGTTTGGAGAGTTTAATGTCCTCCCGTAAAGAGTCGACTCGCAGGGTGCACAAAACGCTTCTGGATCAGCCGTCTTAGTGAAGATTAAATAAAGAACGTCCACTTCACGATCAATACAAAACGGCGATTCAAACCAGTATATAACCTCACATTTAGGTATTCCCTGCATAATAATGAATTTGTTTACAGTCTGTCTCGACGAGCTTAGTGTATATTATGCACGTCTTTAATGCGATGACGTCAAAACGCCGAGACAATTTGCCCTCCGTTTTTTGGAACACAAACAAAGCCTGTTCGGCCACCGTACTTTTTTGGGGCACCCATTGAAGAGCGATGCTGTGGTTTAAATGCACTTAGAGCCACAAACCTTTTGTTTTTCAACCGCTAGGTGCCGCAAGAAGCTAATGTTCGACCTCCTTTTAGAGATGTTCTTGCATGAGAAGATAGCCTCTACTATGAAACATCTTTCGCTTCACTTGTGTCCATGATTTTCAATATATTAGACAACATTCTAACACTAATGCTATATTTATTCGGTTTAGAGGTCATTAAAGCAAAAAATAGGAAGCTGTTGGGTTGAATAGGTTAGAATATTGAGTAAACATTTCTGTGGAAATTTGAGTATTTCTGGTAAAATCTCGTCGTGGTAAGAGAAATCACGTGTAATCGTGATTTGTTTAAAATATACACTTTAGTCCTCCATCTGTTTTTTTATCATCATATGGTTAAAATTCAAGCGTATAAAGTATTTAAAATACCACAAGTGTGTTGTTGTGCGCCTTTAAGTACTAGGCATGTAATCTCGCGAGATTTTCTTGGCGCCGCGACCTCATGTGAAACATCATCCCGACGAGCAGGATCCCCAGTCCGGCCGACGTTGTGCTCTACGTTGGAACGAATTAAACGCGATGGAGACGCGAATTGTACACATTTGAACCCCACCGACTCTCTCTCATCTCCTCTCACCGGAAACGACATTTACCGCACATAGATATTCAGCCATTTATCTGAGGCGTAAACAAGGGCGGGCGAGACGATGTGGATCCAGGTTCGCACCATAGACGGGAAGGAGACCCGAACCGTGGAGGATCTCTCCAGACTGACCAAGATTGAGACGCTCCGGGTCAAAATACGGGATATATTCAACGTGAGCCCGCATCAGCAGCGCCTCTTCTATCGAGGGAAGCAGGTAAATTGGGGCCTCGTCATGCAACAGTCCTGTTTTTTTGGGGGGGTGGGGGGGATCTGCGTGAGTGACTGAGTGAGTGAGTGAGTGGTGGTCCTGGTGTTTTTGGACGCGAGCGAGCTTCCTGTTTTGATAGGAATTCGCCAATTGCGCAAGAACTCAGTGTGGACCCCACATGTAATTGCACTGCAAGCGTGGTCGTGTCCGTTGGTCACGTCACATCACCTTGTGCGTGGCGGCCATGCGTGCTCAACCTGTTTGTTTACATTGACGCCCTAGAGAGGAGGATGCCCACCTACTTCACCCACTTGTTTACGTTGACATCACTCCACCAATGCATTGTTTTTGCAACCACTTCAATGCATTATTTACATTTTTTAGCATGCACTTTTACACAGTGTAATCATGCACACTATTCATGGTGCACGTGAATTCGCCATAGCATCTACGGTAATATTAGACATAAATGTATTTGTTACGTTCATTAAATTAATTAATTATTAATAAAATATATGTGTGGATTTTTTTTAATTTGAAATATCTTTATTGAAAGTGAGAAAAAAAATGTCAAGTTAAAACCTTAATTCATTCATTCATTTTCTACCCGCGGGGGTGCTGGAGCCTATCAAAGCTGTCTTCAGGCAAGACGCGGGGTACATCCTGGACTGGTCGCCAGCCAATCACAGGGCACATATAGACAAACAACCATTCACACTCACATTCATACCTATGGACAATTTGGAGTTGCCAATTAACCTAGCATGTTTTTGGAATGTGGGAGGAAACCGGAGTACCCGGAGAACATGCAAACTCCACACAGAGATGGCCAAGGGTGGAATTGAACTCAGGTCTCCTAGCTGCGAGGCCTGCATGCTAACCACCCGACCTCTTTGCAGCCTGATACAATACGTTAATGACGTTAATTCATGGGGGTGAATGCGCGGGTTATACTCTTCCATAAATGCTAGTTTCTGATTGTTGTTAGCAACTGAGATGTTGCTAAGTGGTTGTTGTGTATTGTTCAGTGGAGTGTACAAAATTAATATCACTTATCCTCGACTCCTGTCTGGTTCTGAATCACATCTCTTAATCGCATGACTAGTATGCTGACCCATACCGGCGCCGCTCAATGCTAACAAGGCAGCTAACACCAGTGCTATCTATGAACTACTTTTGGCAACGCAATGCCCGTGGATTCAACACATTGAAGCCTAGTTCTGAGTGGGGGGCTTAACACGCCTTCATTCTGACACACAGCTGCAGATATCTGCCGGAGAAGAGCACACCATAAAGGGGGGACAGCGTCTTATTGCTGTAGTCCACACTGTGTTGCATAGGGGAATTTCACCCACAATGAAGACTGCTCACTTTTGAAGGTTGGCACCCTCTAGGCAGCTACGAAACATTTTAAAATATATGAGTAAATAAATATAAGATATTTGAGAAGATTGTCTTGACAATTTCCGCAATTTGGGTCGTCACATATCATTGAAGGATTATGGTTGGTCAAGCCGCCAAACCAGGTTGAGAACCACAGCACAAGACCATTAGTGACTCTCTGTAATATTATATAATATAGTTTCCATTTTAATCCCTACAATACATAATATAATACCCATGTTTCAATCATTTATTTACATGTTTATTTAACTGGACACTTCTTATATACAGTATAAAAACTTCTAATGACTTGCAGTGCAAACTATAGTACGACAATGTAACAAGCAGGAGTATCGCAACAACAGAGCATGCAGAGGTAGAAAAAGCTGTTGGATTTTGACCATTTTTGATGCTTCTCGTGGTATTGATTACAAAAAAAGCTACAGCCGGAGGGTGCCTACAGCCACAGCCCTTGAATTGGAAGACATGCTGGTGGTTTCTGCTTGGGGATCCAGGTTTTGGTCCCCACAGGAACTCCCGGACCCGAAAAAAATGCCCCATCCCACTACAAACACACACACCTTCCTAACTACCTACATATCCATCCATCTAGTCATTCAAATAATCACACTCTATTTACTTATTTATTCCATTTTGCACACATGCGTGACAAAAGATTACTTCCTACTGACTATGTTGACACATGTAAATTAGTATGACCGACTTGTGACAGTTTTGTTACCCTGCAAATTGAATGTGGAAATTCTGCAAGGGTATGTTTGATTCCCTTCATATCAGAGTAACTTGTGACATGATACTACAGTGTCTATTGCAGCCACATACTGTAGAAGCCATCATAACTTCAACATGATCAAAAACGCTGCCTTTACAATGATAATACACTATTACTCCAACTGTTTTGTCGCCTTTATTTCTATTGGGATATTTAACTTCATGACATCTTAAGGGACAATTCAATAGAAATAAAATTCAAAGTAGTCAGTGTACAGCTTGTGTAGTTGTGTATCCTATGTTTTGTCGAAATAGCTTGGTGGGTGTGTCTCACCTACAGTCAGTCATAGTGGCCTCGGGCTGTACGAGTGCTACCATGACATTCTGACGCTGCAACCTGAGTATTATTATATTTGTAAAGAATACAGCCGTTGTACTGCATCTCATTCGATTGTGCTAGTTCAATCCCATTTCACTGTGTTTTTAGCATGCATGCTAACATAGCATTTTTGTTGTGACTGAACTAGTCCTGCATGCTCACTCATTGTTTACATCCTCTTGTCACTTATGTGCCACTCTTGCTTTTATGAATGAAACTGTGCAACCTACTTCCTGTAGTGGAATTGAGTTATAGTGTGACTTTTTGGAAAAGGGGAAAGGGAGTGGGTGGCAACTGTGGCCTCGGGGTGATTGTCTTCATTGTGCATCTTTGTGTGCTTTTTTTTCCCCCCGGTTGTGAACACAGTGAAGTGCAGTTGCGGTATAAATGATGGGGAACTGGCTCGGAGTATTTAAGCCTGGGCTGACGGTGACCTTGAAGGCCTTCCCGAGCCCAGCAAGAGTGAAAACGGACAGCTTTTACGTCTCTCGGTGGGTTTAATCATTAGGTGGGTTATTTCAGGCTGGCAGCGGCGAAGGCCTGCGCTGCAAATCCCGTGCTTCCTCCGTCTCGGTGGAAAATAAGCAAGGGAGGGTTGATTTGGGGATTTCCATGCGCTAAGCAATGCGTGGAATGAGCCAGCGACACCCAGAATACAGTACGCTAGCCTAGCTGGTGCTAACTGGTGCCCTCCCTTGCACGCAGCGGTTTGTAGGAGGAAAAAGGCTCTAATTCCCTTTTCAAAATGGCGTCTTGTTTACCCCCCCTCCCCCCTACTCACTGCGCAGGCTGCCTCTCCAGTTCAAAGCGAGGGTCTCGACGCCATCAGCATCGCAACCCCTTCACTTCCACCCCCCCCCCCCCCCCACAACCAGTGTTGTATTTGCTACTTGTGTTACACTTTGAGGCGTCTACGTGTGTCAATGCCGTTCACGAGGACTCACACACGCACACACAAAAAAAAACACACCTTCTGTTGTCCTACCTCATGCTCACGCTCGGCCGCTCTTGTTTATTAAATGGTTCAACATGTTTTATGCTTTTAACAGTCGAGAGCTAGCTGCCTTTCACTATTTCGCCGGTTGACGATTGTCAGGGTTGAAGTCGAAAGGCTTAGCGCGCAAACGCGCAAGCAATACGCACATTGTCGCCGTGACCTAGTTAAGGCTGCAGTCCGTGTTGCAATGGGCCTACTTTGGGCCGCGTACTGCAGCCATGCATGTTTGCACTTGCGCACTTCCTGGACTCTTAACTATAGACAAAGGCACGACAAAAGGACCTTGCAACTTCCATATGAATCATTGCCGTTTTCGTCCTGAGGTGCCTTATCTATAACTTCCATCTGCGTTACGAATACAGTACAATTTATACTCAATATAGGAAATATGCAATGGAATTCATCTGTTCCAGGTTAAAACTGTGGCCAGCGGTAGTCACACTAACTGGCATGTACATGTAAAAAGAAGTGAGCCGCAAAAACAATAAAAAACTTTGATCAAGGTGTACGTGTGGATAATGAAAATGTGCATCATATTTTCAAATATTTCACTTTAGACACCAGAGTTAGGAAGTAGCCATTTCTTACTGAGCAGCCATGACTGATATTCAAGTGCCATATTCGCTGTAATGTATTTTTATACAAGTTTTAGGAGTTAATTGTTTAGCTGCTGGGCTGCATGGCGGTCGGGTGGTTAGCGCGCAGACCTCACAGCTAGGAGACCCGAGTTCAATTCCACCCTCAGCCATCTCTGTGTGGAGTTTGCATGTTCTCCCCGTGCATGTGTGGGTTTTCTCCGGGTACTCTGGTTTCTTCCCACATTCCAAAAACATGCTAGGTTAATTGGCGACTCCAAATTGTCCATAGGTATGAATGTGAGTGTGAATGGTTGTTTGTCTATATGTGCCCTGTGATTGGCTGGTGACCAATGCAGGGTGTGCCCCGCTTCTCTCGCCCGAAGACAGCTGGGATAGGCTCCAGCACCCCCCGCAACCCTCGTGGAGGAAAAGCGGTAGAAAATGAATGAATGTTTAGCTGCTCACTGAGCTGAATCCTTACAAGATTTTATTATATTTTTTTGTTTTGTTTAACCTTGGAGGCATATTTATGGTTGTTCGTCTTTGGAGGTCTCTCTCTCTCTCTGTCACACGATTTTCAATTCAACATAAAATATGACCAAAATATGGCTATAAAGTTGCACAATGCGGCGGCAAGTCTTACAAGAATGAAAGGATTAAGTACTAAATACTTTTGTATAGCATGACCAACGTGAAGCCATAACGCACACACACACACCCCTGTGTCATTGTTTTGGGAAACGTGACCTATTTTGCTTAGCTCCTCCGCCTAGACGGGTTGCCGGTGAAGGCGAAAATCGTATTCGGATGGCCGCCAACGCAGTGGGGGGAGGCTCTGGTTTCAGAGCATTAAATCTCTGCTGGGAACAACATTCAAGTGGCTCTCCTTACGTACTTCTCCTTAAGCCGATTGATTGAAAACCCTTCATCAAATTCAGCTTTTAATTTTCAAGCCTTTTTGGTGTTGAATGAATATAGGTAGAATTTGCCAGAGGGTATTTACTTGAAAACCATTGTATTAATAGTCATCCTTGTTCCTAGCCTAAAAACCAACACGTTTGTTCCTTGTGATTGAAAAAGACCATTAAAAATTCAATTTTTGATCTTACATTTACATACTTTTTCCCCCATTTAAAGAATGCAGCAACATTTCTCATTTTTTTTACTCTTTCCCCGTCTTCTGTTGGTATTTATGATATTGACTAGCGATGCTATTTCGCCTATAGACAGTGCCACTGAGGAAAAGACAGGAAAGCAGAACTGGAGGTAGCAAAGATGAGGATGCTGAGGTTCACACTGGGAGTGACCAGGATGGAAAGGATCAGGAACGAGTACATCAGAGTTACATTACATGTTAGAGGCTTTGGAGATAAAGTCAGAGAGGCCAGACTGAGATGGGTCGGACATGAATATATTGGTAGAGGGATGCTGCGTTTCGAGCTGCCAGGTAGGAGGCGTGAGAGAGACAGATACAGAAGACAGCGTTGGATGAAGGAGATTGATCCGGATTCAGCCCTCTCGCTGACAAGACGGCGGAGACTGAAAGAAGCATATCAATGTAAGTAATGAAGCATAATTATTGATATTCACAGTAACGTCACTCATGTTTCATTAGCTATTGAATCGACAATGTTTAGATAGCGACTGCGCCTTGTAAGTCGTATTTAAAAAAAATCACTAGGGCAATCTACATCACTGAAGTGTACTGTTTATCTAATTAGTCATTTAACGCAGCACATGCTAGTGAATGCTGTGAATTATAGCCACTCTAGTCCACCGACAATACAGTATGGATGGCCAGGAAGTGAGCTAAATAAACATGTAAACAACATGGCCACATGTGGACAAAACACCACATTAATTAAGTTTTGGTATCTAGCATTATTACATCTATGTTTTGTATATTTGTTTAAAGCACACTATTACTATGGTACTTTTATTATTGTATTTACAATGACTTCAATCAATTATGCCTATGTGTCATGCCCACAGGAGATGCTAAGCCAAGTGAAGTACACCACAGAACCCCCCCACAGGACCATTCGAAGGCTACAGTCCCACTATGGGAAAGTGAAATGCAACAAAAACATCAACAAGAACATCGGCAGGAGGAGACCAAGGTCAAAACAGGGAGGTTTTTAAGCCTTCAGATAATGGTTGATGTTAGTCATGTTGATGTTCAGTAAGTTATGTTGTTATTTCTATTTCATATGTATAATTTAATACAGCTTTTATTTTATAAATGTTACAGTGCTGGTTGGAAGCTGTTGTTTTGCAATAAATGTCACAGTGTGTGCCTTTTTATTAAAAAAAAAAGGTGTTCTGAGGTAGGCTATTTAGAATACTGAAATAATGTAGAAAGTTTTATGCTTACTTTGAAGGTAACCTGCAAGCAGACATTTATGGTCTTGAGCAGGGGTCCCAAACACGCGGCCCACGGGCCAAATGTGGCCCGCAGGACACTAGTTTGAGGCCCCTGCCTTGATATGAAAGTTTAATGTTAGTGCGGCCCGCGCAAGTTTGATATGGATGCTGTATGGTATCATGTACCCAGAAAAAAATATTATTTATTTGATTAATGTTCATGTTAAAGGTTAAATAACTGTTAATAGTTATCCTCCCTATCCGTGTGGAAGTGGTAAGTTTTTGGCTATTTAAGTTTAAAGGAAATAACTTGAAGGCTACCGTTTAGGTCGCTAGCTCTCTAGTTTGCGAGTTAGCATGTGTCTCAAGACCCTGCATTTGCGCAATATGTTGTAAATAAAAAGAGTATAAATGTTACTATAGTCGTGTTGTCATGTCTACAGGGCTCTAATAATGCTTTGTTAATTTTAATCTGAAAAAAATAATTTGTCTACCAACCAACTATATGTGGTTTCTTAAGTTTTTATTATTTGCCGTTTTATTATTATTATTATTATTATTATTATATTTATTTATTACTGATTGATTGATTTTCTTTATTCTTGATTTGTTTATTTTTTTTTCATCTTATTTTGTGCAGAAAAATAAAAATTAAGATATTTGAGAACAGTGGAATGTTTTATCAGAGCTTTTATTGTAGAAAAAAGGTTTTTGGGAAAACCTGATGCGGCCCAGCCTTGCCCAGACCCTAGCTCCAGTGGCCCCCAGGTAAATTGAGTAAATTGAGGGTCAAATGTGTCAGATTTTTGTCTGGCATGAGGCTGAGCATTATTGTCGTTATATTAACGTTAATGCAACAAAATCGGACTGCCGTATCAGATAAAGATGCAACAATGTAAAACTGTAACACAAGATCAAATCCGACAAGATCCATTTTGGCCTTGTGTTTTTCCTCCTTTTGTTTCTGTTTAAGCATCTGTCAGATATTTGTCTTTAGTGTCTGCTACAATGAGCAACATGTTGTTTGAAAGGCAGCCTGTGAGAAACAACATAAGAGAAATTATTCCAGTGCAGAGAAGGGATGGTTTCATTCCGCAACAAACGCATGCACACACTGGTTGCTGAATACTTTTTTTAAAAAAGCCATATGGTTCTGCCTTTTGAGAATTCCTTATGTCAAGCAGTATTTCCCCTACAATTCTTTTAGAGAACACAACAAAAGACATTTAAAGAAACATTTTCTCTTTATACGTTGTTCTGTTATTATACCAGAGTGTGCAGTGTGTTTTTTATTGGGCCTCTAAGGATATCATTTAACAAAATAAACAACAGCAAACATGGAAAATTAGCAGTAGTTTTACAAGGGGAACTATTAAAGGGGAACTATTATGCTTTTTTTTTCACTTTTCTGACCTATAAATGTTGTTGCAATGTTGGAGTCTCACCATAAATGATGCCAAAGTTTGTGCATTTGGAGGTGACCCCATGAATGAAGTTTTGTATGCCATCCAGATTTCTTATATAAGGGCTGCATAATTGCCTGCACTCAATAAATGCGGACCTACGTATCCGGAAGTCCTCAGGAGCGCTTGGGAGTGTGACCAATCACAGCTTAGTGGGTGTACATATAGAGGATGGACGGGGGTGGAGTAAATAAAACAGCAAGTCCATGGAAACCCTGCAGAAAGAGGTGCGGAATCTGGAAGATCTGGAAGGTTTTCTGTGCGTGTTATTGTGTGTAACTGCTCTATAGGAGTCCACAAGGGTTGTGGGGGGTGCTGGAGCCTATCTCAGCTGTCTTCGGGCGAGAGGCGGGGTACGCCCTGGACCGGTCGCCAGCCAATCACAGGGCACATATAGACAAACAACCATTCACACTCACATTCATACCTATGGACAATTTGGAGTCGCTAATTAACCTAGCATGTTTTTGGAATGTGGGAGGAAACCGGAGTACCCGGAGAAAACCCACGCATGCACGGGGAGAACATGCAAACTCCACACTGAGGGTGGAACTCGGGTCTCTTAGCTGTGAGGCCTGCAAGCTAACCACCCGACCTCCTTGCAGCCTGGTACAATATTATGAAAACAAAATGATATTGTTTGTTTTCTTGAAATATGTATTACATTGGACCATATCTGTGTTGCTCTATGCTTGTGTAGGTCAATATATATTTGTCAAAGCAAATTAATGGAAATCCATATCATACCGCATTAATAATTCATTTATTTTATGAGTCCAAAAATAACCCCTGGGCCGCACGTCGGACATACATGAGTCATTGCTGCGCTGCACTCTCTAGGTGTTTGTCAAAATGACCACCTGCCCGCCCCAAAAGCTGTAAATCTAGAGATGTTTGATATGGAACGCAGAGTGCAAACGCTGCATGACATTTCACTGAGTCATGTAACGAGGCTTCCGGAGGCAATATATGTTTATGTTTGATTGCATTATTTATGACTACAGATTGAATAACTGACGATGGCTACAAACATTGAAGATATTAGGCTAGGTTTCCATCCAGCCATTTTCTACATCTCCTGCTCTCATTAGGATCGCGGGGATATGCTGGAGCCTATCCCAGCTGACTTTAGGCAAGAGGCATTGTACGCCCTGGGTTGGTCGCCAGCCAATGGCAAGGCACATATAGACAAACAACCATTCACACTCACATTCATATGTGACAAATGTGATATTCCGCAACACTATTTGATCTATTTATTTGATTCCTTTTTAGCGTCACGTCTGCAGCATCGACGGGCAAAGTTTAAGCCGAAGGGGGGGGGGGCTCACTCAGGTGTCTGTTTTGCACCGCTGATCTAAATTCCATGAGACGATTAAAACCAGGCAGTGATGGGGGAAATGGCGCCTGCTCCTTCTTCATACGATACTCCCTCCCCCACCCCCCCTCTCTCGCTACGTCTTCAACTTCCTTGCCACAGAGATGGGGAGGGACACCGACGTCCGGGCTTGGTTTGCTGCCGCACGATGGTGTTCAGATTCATTTTGCCCGTCGTGAAGGGTCTGTACTCGGAACAGTTATAAATATGTTGGAACCACACTCCGCTTTGATGCTGGTTTATGCGAAGAGCCTATGTACATGATTGAGGTTCATGAGGATGTCGGGGGGGCTGTTCTCGTGACGTCGTCATGGCAACCCATCACTTTTTTTCCCCCGTCTTTTTCTGCAAAAATGAGCATCGGATATGCCGTTTTTGAGTTGCATGTCATTGTGTTGCCAATCAGTATTGACCAATTGTCTAATGCGCTGAGCAATTACCGTTAAGGCTCCCCTGATTATGCAATGTAGTGAGGTTGAAACAGCAATACGCAGGGGTGTCATGTGATGAGACGATACACGAGATTGGTGTACAACAACGGCACAAGATTTTCAAATGACTTAAAAAATGACTTTAAAAGAAGTACAATGAAAACATATCTAACAATATATTGCTATCTACTCATCAAATTTCGACTGCGTTACACTCTTCTGCACTCTGTGTGTATGCTAGCAGCCCCGCCCACACCCACTGAGACAAAAAAATGGGCTCACTCCTTTCATGCCATTGTTCTATATCAGGGGTCTCAAACACGTGGCGGCCCGCAGGACACTAGTTTGAGGCCCCCGTCTTGATATGAAAGTTTAATGTTAGTGCGGCCCGCGCAAGTTTGATATGGATGCTGTATGGTATCATGTACCCAGAAAAAATTATTACGTTTGATTAATGTTCATGTTAAAGGTTAAATAACTGTTAATAGTTATCCTCCCTATCCGTGTGGAAGTGGTAACTTTTTGGCTATTTAAGTTTAAAGGAAATAACTTGAAGGCTACCGTTTAGGTCGCTAGCTCTCTAGTTTGCGAGTTAGCATGTGTCTCGAGACCCTGCAGTTGCGCAATATGTTGTAAATAAAAAGAGTATAAATGTGACTATAGTCGTGTTTTGTCATGTCTACAGGGCTCTAATAATGCTTTGTTAATTTTAATCTGAAAAAAATAATTTGTCTACCCACCAACTATATGTGGTTTCTTAAGTTTTTATTATTTGCCATTTTATTATTATTATTATATTTATTTACTACTGATTGATTGATTTTCTTTATTCTTGATTTGTTTATTTATTTTTCATCTTATTTTGCACAGAAAAATAAAAATTAAGATATTTGAGAACAGTGCAATGTTTTATCAGAGCTTTTATTGTAGAAAATCGGAACCAAAGCACTGAAAAAGTTTGTATATTTTTCTGTTTTTAATAAATGCGTTTTTTTTTTTTGGAAAACCTGATGCGGCCCAGCCTTGCCCAGACCCTAGCTCCAGTGGCCCCCAGGTAAATTGCGTTTGAGACCCCTGTTCTATATGGAACAAGGTGCTGAAATC
Source organism: Doryrhamphus excisus (assembly GCF_030265055.1). Taxonomy (NCBI): domain Eukaryota; kingdom Metazoa; phylum Chordata; class Actinopteri; order Syngnathiformes; family Syngnathidae; genus Doryrhamphus; species Doryrhamphus excisus. The sequence continues at coordinate 12,873,341 of NC_080467.1, forward strand.
AATGCGTGATTGAGTGATGAGTGAACCCTCGCCTGCCTATTTGGATACGCAGTCATTCACATTCATTCACAATAAATTGAAGCCGGCAAAATGAGTTAATTTTCATTTGTGTGATTTTATTTATTTATTATCGTACCAGTCCTAGTGTCCACGAGATAGGTGTTCTCTGAACTAGAATTTTTTTTTTTTTTTTTTAAAACAAGTCAAGTCCGGTTTATTTATATATCACTGAATCAAAACAGAGCATCAAAGAGCTTAACAAGCAGGCAACAGTAGACAACAGTAGATAATAGCGATAAAAACGAAAAACGATATCTTGCAAGGTCTAACAAGATCTTGTGATCTAGTAACATGTGTCCCGAGGACCTGTTTCTGAGCACCAAACGAGAGAGGAAAACAAATCCATCCTTTCCCTTGCTTGTTTGTTCGGCTTTTGGTGATGGCATGAAGTAAAAACCTCCTCCCCGATGGACCACTTCTGCAGCTATACAGTTTGAGCCCACTCTCTGGGGCTGTGTGTAAAAAGGCTTTGCTACACATGTTAAAATAAAGCCTGAAGGTCTATGTCTAATATGTTTATGACTAAAGGTTTTTAGATTTTCAAACTGTATCATCCTATTGTTTACATCAGCCATGATATAGCGTCCTTCCTCAGCTTGGTCATCTTGAGTTTATGGATTCTATTTTTGTATCTCAGAAGTTTTTGATTTTATTTTTCCAGATGGAAGATGGCCAGACGTTGTTCGACTACAACGTGGGTCTCAACGACATCGTCCAGCTCCTCATCCGCTCCCAAACGGACCCTCCAGACAGCCCCTCAGCCAAGGACTCGGTCAAGGACTCCCCAGGCGAGGCGTGTACCTCTGCTCCAGCGTGTGCCGTCCCTCGCTCTGAAAGCCCCGCCTCCCCTGCACCGGTGTCCCCCGCTGCTATGGAAACCTCCGCTACTAAAGACAATGACAGCAGTGACATTACCGATCCCTCAAATGACACCAAGCCGGACGTCGTTGCTCCGAGTGACTCAGCTAGCACCAAAAATGGACTCGGGTCCTGCAGTCCCACACAGGACACCCAGTCGCCCACATCGAGCAAGAACATGCTAGTGGACCCGGGAATTGGGGTGTACAAAGTAAGTTTTTTATTGGCCCTTGGCATATATAAAAATGGCTAAATTAATGAAAATACAGTTATAGGCATGAAGTGTCTTACAGTGTCTATGGAACTAGCCAAGCATCACAGCATGACTCTATATGATTTCTTATTCATTTTCTAACGCTTATTCTCACAAGGGTCGCGGGCGTGCTTGAGCCTATCCCAGCTGTCTTCAGACGAGAGGCAGGGTACACCCTGGAATGGTCGTCGGCCAATCACAGCCCCCGTGCAGCTCCTATATGATTTCATATTACATTCATTCATTCATTTTCTACCGCTTTTCTTCATGAGGGTCGCGTGGGTGCTGGAGCCTATCCCAGCTGTCTTCGGGGCAGCTGGGAGGCGGGGTACACCGTGGACTGGTCGCCAGCCAATCACAGGGCACATATAGACAAACAACCATTCACACTCACATTCATACCTATGGACAATTTGGAGTCGCCAATTAACCTAGCATGTTTTTGGAATGTGGGAGGAAACCGGAGTACCCGGAGAAAACCCACGCATGCACGGGGAGAACATGCAAACTCCACACAGAGATGGCCGAGGGCGGAACTGAACCCTGGTCTCCTAGCTGTGAGGTCTGTGCGCTAACCACTCAACCGCCGTGCCGCCCGATTTCATATTACATTAATTTATTTTGTCAACTATAACACAAAACTTGGACTGTACGGCGGCCGAGTGCAGGCCTCACAGCCAAGAGACCAGGGTTCAATTCCACCCTCGGCCATCTCTGTGTGGAGTTTGCACAGTTTTCTCTGGGTACTCTGGTTTCTTCCCACATTCCAAAAACATGCTAGGTTAATTAGCGACTCCAAATTGTCCATAGGTATGAATGTGAGTGTGAATGGTTGTTTGTCTATATGTGCCCTGTGATTGGCTGGCCACCAGTCCAGGGTGTACCCCGCCTCTCGCCCGAAGACAGCTGGGATAGGCTACAGCACCCCCCGAGACCCTCGTGAAAATAAGCGGTAGTAAATAAATGAATGAATAACACAAAACTTAATATGTTTTGCGTCACTGAGGAAAAGACAGGAAAGCAGAACTGGAGGTAGCAGAGATGAGGATGCTGAGGTTCACATTGGGAGTGACCAGGATGGAAAGGATCAGTAACGAGTACATCAGAGTTACATTACATGTTAGAGGCCTTTTTGTGACAATTACCAATACGATCAATTACCGTATTGACCTGAACATAAGATCGTGATTTTCTCCCCGGAATATTGAAAAAGATTGTTCATCTTGTATTTGGAGATCTAGAGCTTTACACAAACAGGTTTTCCTGAAGCGGAGGTTTTCTTCCTGTCACTCACACGCAACAGTGACCATGTAGCCACGACATATAGGTGTCTGAAAGACTAATGATGTCTGATTTGGTTCAAATGATGTGTAGTCTTACATTCAGCATCGTCTTATATTCATATCGGTATGCTAATTGGTTTGAATATAAAATGAGTAAAAGATTGATCAATTCCCTTTGTCCTCCATGTAGATTAACGAGCTGGTGGACTGCAGAGATGTGACCGTCGGCGCCTGGTTCGAGGCCTGCGTGGAGAACGTGACCCGCCCCCCAAAAGCACCCACCAAGGGCAAGGTGGGACGCCCCCCAAAAAGGACTAATGGAAAGCTGGAAGGCGAACAAGGCCAAAGCACAGACACTAGCAGGAATAATGTTAATGCATTAAACTCTGAAAGCAACGGAGCGTCCACTTCCCAGACAACAGACTCAAGCACAGAGGTCAAGGAGCGAGACGAGGACGTCGTCTACCACATTAAATACGAGGAGTAAGTAGTTTTGCTGAAATGGTATTTTTGGATTGGGAGTATTGTTACTGCACCCGAAAGTGAGATAATGACTTCCCTTTCTATTTCCTCATGGCGTGCATTTCGCTGATAGAAACGAATGCATGCTTCAGTAACAGCGGTGGTTCGTCACGTTGGCAAATTGGTCCTGCGCGTACTTCTCTTTTTCCCTTTTTCCAGCAAATGCATTCTGGAAGCTGGCGTTTCCATGGTAACCCTTGCATTCTCAGGAGCATTATTTTTTTTTTTTTTTCTTTCCTCGGCTCCTCCGGCTTTGTCTGTAATTGCTGCAAACGTGTCGTCGGTGAGACATGGCCGCCTTGCGCACCAAAGCGATTCAATCACGTGTTTGGAATACGTAAATTTGTTTTTCGTTGTGAAGTTTTTGCAACAGGCTTTGCTTGATGTGTTTGATGGATTGAGAGGCAAGAGGAGGGTGTGATGAAGGACAACAAAGAGCCGATGTTATTAAACCACAGCGATGTTTCATCTGAGCCAACTGCAAAGAGAACGCAGACCCATTTCCTCTTAGTGGAGGTCGAAACTCTCGGCTTCCTGTTTGATTGCATTTAAAAAAAAAACCAAGAAAACAAAAACGCCTCGTCGTCTGCCTTTTGTCCTGACCACCATCCTGGGTTTCTTCCTTCATCGTCTCGTTTGCCAGAGAAAAGAGTGGGGGGGGCGGGCAAGTTTTTTTTTGTGCTTACCTTCATCTCACATGCACACACACATGCACACACATTCAACCCCGTAAACATGTGCCTGCACGCATGGTCTTGGAAGTACTATCTGGACAAGATAGCCGCCATGTTTTTTTTTTCTTTTGCTGTTTGTAGTGTGTGTGTGTGTGTGTGTGTCTTCAAAATGACAATTAGTTTTGCAGTAGAGCAGAAACTTTTTCCATTAATGGCTGCAAATATCCAGGGTTAAAAAAAAGAACTTAAAAAAAAACAATTTTTAGAGAGCTTTTCAATTTACATTGTGGCTTTTTGCTCGATTTTTCCTATTTTTGCTGTTTTTTTCACAGCCTCACTCCATTGCAGTTTTTCCCGATTACATCATCGTGTAATTTGCATAATTGGTCATGACACCTGATGCACGGCGACTGAGTGGTTAGCTTGCAGGCCTCGCAGCAAGGAGACCCGAGTTCAATTCCACCCTCGGCCATCTCTGTGTGGAGTTTGCATGTTCTCCCTGTGCATGCGTGGGTTTTCTCCGGGTACTCCGGTTTCCTCCCACATTCCAAAAACATGCTAGGTTAATTGGCGACTCCAAATTGTCCATAGGTATGAATGTGAGTGTGAATGGTTGTTTGTCTATATGTGCCCTGTGATTGGCTGGCCACCAGTCCAGGGTGTACCTCACCTCTCACCCCAAGACAGCTGGGATAGGCTCCAGCAGACCCTTGTGAGGATAAGCGGTAGAAAATGAATGAATGAATGAATGAATGGTCATTTTTTTTCAAAGCTAAAAAACCTATTTGTACATATTTAGTTGTATCAACATTTCAGATTTTTCTTTTTTTTTGTTCTTGTGTGCCCCCCAAAAATGGCGACCAACTGATATATTAACTTTTTTCTTTTGCTGCACAGAGATTCTGTGTGTCTCTCTGTGCCGATCCCTGCCTGAGACCCACATACAGCGTTTTAAAGTAAAAATAAAGATAAATCCAGATATACACAGCATCCCACTTCACTTCATAAGTTCACATGTTGGCAAAATTCCCATAAAAGTACAGTAGATTCTGTTTTTATTGGCCAAGTCCGCAATTCCGGTAACATGGAAATCATAGGGCCCTATGCAGACTGGCAAAGCCACTGCTGGGTCTGAAAGTTCTTCTTCTTGAGCCACTCCTTTGTTGTATTTGTTTCATGCTTGAAATACAATCCATGACTGATCTTCAGTGTTGTAGCCGAGGAGGTTCTCATCCTAGATGTATATAAGTATGATAAGGAGTGCTTTGCTGGTTTTGAGGATTCACTGAAAAAACACTAGTCCAAGATCCTCTGGGTGAGAGCTCTGGTGTTCCATACAGGGAATAAATAACTAAATCTAAAGTACCCAGTAGATAAAATACATGTATATAATACTCTCTCCTCCCTGGCCAGCTATCCGGAGAACGGTCTAGTGGAGATCCGACCTCTCCACGTGCGACCGCGTGCCCGAACCCTGCTGCGCTTCGACCAGCTTATGGTGGGTATGCAGGTGATGGTCAACTACAACCTGGAGACACCCGAGGAGAGGGGGTTTTGGTTCGATGCCGAGATCCAGACCCTCAACCAGACATCCCGCACCAGCAAGGAGCTCAGAGTCAAGATTCTCCTGGGGTGAGGGTCTTCCTCCTGAGGTTGCATCCCATCCACACTCTTCTTCATCTTCCAAATCTTCGTCTTTGCTTATTTGTCTGTATGCTTTTACCCTCCTCCAGGGGTCCTGATGATGTCATCGGGGATTGTAAGGTTCATTTCTTGGATGAAATCTACCAGGTGGAGAAACCAGGAGCTTCACCTTTGTCTGCTGCAGATGGACAGTTTAAACGTATGCAATTTCTATGATGAATTCATAAAATAGGCTGCTGCGGGTCACTAGTGGTGGGGTGGAGATCAGATAACGTTGTTTGATTTGAAAAACTGGCCTGAAATCCATATTGCCATATACATTGTATATACATACTCTTGTAATAACGGTAGACATCACAACATATTTTATGGCATATGATTTGGAATAGAGGCTGCACGGCGGTCGAGTGGTTAGTGCGCAGCCTCACAGCTAGGAGACCAGGGTTCAATTCCACCCTCGGGCATCTCTGTGTGGAGTTTGCATGTTCTCCCCGTGCATGCGTGGGTTTTCTCTGGGTACTCCGGTTTCCTCCCACATTCCAAAAACATGCTAGGTTATTTGGCGACTCCAAATTGTCCATAGGTATGAATGTGAGTGTGAATGGTTGTTTGTCTATATGTGCCCTGTGGTTGGCTGGCCACCGGTCCAGGGTGTACCCAGCCTCTCGCCCGAAGACAGCTGGGATAGGCTCCAGCACCCCCTGCGACCCTCGTGAGGAAAACCGGTAGAAAATGAATGAATGAATGAATGTTGACGTTCCGGGGCTGCACAGTTTACAAAGGCTGTTGACATACAGCATCTGAAGTGCAGCCCATGTAGAATTGCAATGCCATCTACTGGACTTGGTTGGAACTACACGCCATTCAGTTCAATTAGGGATTAACTGATGAATATAAATCCCTATTGTGGATGACTTGCGTCTCGATGCATTGATGTCAGTGATGAGAATTTGAACTTCAAAACAACTTCTTCCCTTTGGATAGCCGACTGAGTCAACAGTGCATAGCCAAATCGGGCACTTTCAATTTAGCTTCAGTTGCTCCAATAAACTCAACAATCAGCCATGGGTGTTTTCTTGTCATCGCCAGGAAAGAGCGGGCCCGAGTGTAAACACTGCAGGGCTGACCCGGATGCCGAGTGCCGCTTCTGTTCGTGCTGCGTGTGTGGCGGCAAGCAGGACGCTCACATGCAGCTGCTGTGCGACGAGTGCAACATGGCGTTCCACATCTACTGCCTCAACCCGCCGTTGGCCACCATCCCGGACGATGAGGACTGGTAAGAGAAAGAAAATAATATGTATTGTGTTTTTGCATATCAGCATTTAACCTTTAACCTTGTGTCCTTTTGTGCTACCAGGTACTGTCCCACCTGTAAGAATGACACCAGCGAGGTGGTCAAGGCTGGGGAGAAGCTCAAAGCCAGCAAGAAGAGGGCCAAAATGCCCTCAGCCACAACAGAGAGTCAGCGGGATTGGGGCAAGGTGAGGTCACCCGGGGAGCCACCCCACAATGTTGTGTTTATGCTCCGTCATAGAAGTTTGACGTGAGAATGTGTGAAGTTTGCATTTTCTTCCCATGCGTGTGTGGGTTTACTCCGGTTACTCCGACTCTAATGAGGATAAGCGGCATAGAAAATGGATGGATGGGCGTGTTCAGGTTTGCGTGATGCCCCAATGTTTTTATTGTTTTATATACTTTTACATTTTAAAAAACTTCTTTTTACACTTGTATGACTGTTAAGATTGACAATATTCCCTAAAACAGGTTTTATTATGGGGACAGTTTGACCCTGGAACTGATTATTTGTTATTAATAATTCGCATTCCTGTCTTTTATTTCAAAATAAATCGCCATTTATTGGCCTTTATTGGGCTTTTCCAAGCACAGAAGGCTAAAGGAGAGCAACGCCGCTATGCGTGACCCAGACACTCTTCCTGGAAGTGTCGACGGAAAAATACCTTGAACGTTCCCGCTGTCTGCGGACTAATTAAAAACAGCTCACTGCTCGTGTGTAGAGGCACATTTAACAGCAATGACTTCATTGTGCACTCAATCCGAGCTTTTCACATCATAACACTTTGACATCTTTGTGTATTGAACAGAGTCGTTGTTTGGCATTTTTTCAGTGTTTAATATATATATATATATATATATATATATATATATATATATATATATATATATATATATATGTATGTATGTATATATGTGTGTATATATGTGTATATGTGTATATATATGTGTGTATATGTATATATATGTATATATGTATGTGTGTGTGTGTATATGTGTATATGTATATATATATGTGTGTGTATATATGTATATGTGTATATGTATATATATATATGTATATGTATATATATATGTATATGTATATACGTATATGTATATGTATATGTATGTATGTATATATGTATATGTATGTACAGTGAAGAAAATAAGTATTTGAACACCCTGCTATTTTGCTATTTCTCCCACTTAGAAATCATGGAGGGGTCTGAAATTTTCATCGTAGGTGCATGTCCACTGTGAGAGAGATAAACTAAAAAGAAAAATCCAGAAATCACAATGCATGATTTTTTAACAATTTATTTGTGTGATACAGCTGCAAATAAGTATTTGAACACCTGAGAAAATGAATGTTAATATTTGGTACAGTAGCCTTTGTTTGCTATTACAGAGGTCAAACGTTTCCTGTAGTTTTTCACCAGGTTTGCACACACTGCAGGAGGGATCTTGGCCCACTCCTCCACACAGATCTTCTCTAGATCAGTCAGGTTTCTGGGCTGTCGCTGAGAAACACGGAGTTTGAGCTCCCTCCAAAGATTTTCGATTGGGTTCAGGTCTGGAGACTGGCTGGGCCATGCTAGAACCTTGATATGCTTCTTACGGAGCCACTCCTTGGTTTTCCTGGCTGTGTGCTTCGGGTCGTTGTCGTGTTGGAAGACCCAGCCACGACCCATCTTCAATGCTCTGACAGAGGGAAGGAGGTTGTTCCCCAAAATCTCACAATACACGGCCCCAGTCATCCTCTCTTTAATGCAGTGCACTCGTCCTGTCCCATGTGCAGAAAAACACCCCCAAAGCATGATGCTACCACCCCCATGCTTCACAGTAGGGATGGTGTTCTTCGGATTGTACTCTTCATTCTTCTTCCTCCAAACACGCTTATTGGAATTATGACCAAAAAGTTCTATTTTGGTCTCATCTGACCATAAAACTTTCTCCCATGACTCCTCTGTATCATCCAAATGGTCATATGCAAACTTAAGACGGGCCTTGACATGTGCTGGTTTAAGCAGGGGAACCTTTCGTGCCATGCATGATTTCACATCATGACGTCTTAGTGTATTACCTACAGTAACCTTGGAAACGGTGGTCCCAGCTCTTTTCAGGTCATTGACCAAGTCCTGTCGTGTAGTTCTGGGCTGATTCCTCACCTTTCTTAGAATCATTGAGACCCCACGAGGTGATATCTTGCATGGGGCTCCACTCCGATTGAGATTGACCGTCATGTTTAGCTTCTTCCATTTTCTAATGATAGCTCCAACAGTGGACCTTTTTTCACCAAGCTGCTTGGTAATTGCTCCGTAGCCCTTTCCAGCCTTGTGGAGGTGTACAATTTTGTCTCTGGTGTCTTTGGACAGCTCTTTGGTCTTCGCCATGTTACAAGTTAAAGTCTTACTGATTGTATGGGGTGGACAGGTGTCTTTATGCAGCTAACGACCTCAAACAGGTGCATCTGATTCAGGATGATACATGGAGTGCAGGTGGACTTCTAATGGGCAGACTAACAGGTCTTTCAGGGTCAGAATTCTAGATGATACACAGGTGTTCAAATACTTATTTGCAGCTGTATCACACAAATAAATTGTTAAAAAATCATGCATTGTGATTTCTGGATTTTTCTTTTTAGTTTATCTCTCTCACAGTGGACATGCACCTACGATGAAAATTTCAGACCCCTCCATGATTTCTAAGTGGGAGAAATAGCAAAATAGCAGGGTGTTCAAATACTTATTTTCTTCACTGTATATATGTATATGTATATATATATGTATGTATATATATGTATGTATATATGTATATGTATATATATATGTATGTATATATGTATATATGTATATGTGTGTATATATATGTGTGTATATATATATGTGTGTGTATATATATATATATGTATGTGTGTGTATATATATATATGTGTGTGTGTGTGTATATATATGTGTGTGTGTGTATATATATGTGTGTGTGTATATATATGTGTGTGTGTGTGTATATATATGTGTATATATATATATGTATATATATGTGTGTATTTATATGTATATATATATATGTGTATATATATGTATATATATATATGTGTGTGTGTGTATATATATATATGTGTGTATATATATTTTTTAATATTCATTCATTTTCTACCGCTTTTTCCTCACGAGGGTCGTGGGGGGTGCTGGAGCCTATCCCAGCTGTTTTTGGGCAAGAGGCGGGGTACACCCTGGACTGGTGGCCAGCCAATCGCAGGGCACATATAGACAAACAACCATTCACACTCACATTCATACCTATGGACAATTTGGAGTGGCCAATTAACCTAGCATGTTTTTGGAATGTGGGAGGAAACCGGAGTACCCAGAGAAAACCCACGCATGCACGGGGAGAACATGCAAACTCCACACAGAGATGGCCAAGGGTGGAATTTAACCCTGGTCTCTTAGCTGTGAGGCATGCGTGCTAACCACTCGACCACCGTGCAGCCTTTAATACATATGTATATACTTAATATATATAGAATATAATTGGCATCATTTCAGTGTTGATGTCTAATATTTTTAGTGGTACAACTCAAATAGAAAGCAGTTTGATGGCGCTATCTGCAGGAGGGGAAAGAATGCTGCAGAGGGTGCTGTTTCACAAGTCAATTTGCTCAACATTTTCCAGCAGGAAGATGCTTTGGCAAGATGCAATGTTGTGTAACTACTACATTTTTTGTAAGAACAATACTCTTACTGTGTACAACAGGGGTGGGCAAACTACGGCCCGGGGGCCACATGCGGCCCACCAAGCGTTTGAATCCGGCCCACCAGTTGCTTTCTAAGTATTTCAACTTTTAACATACAAACTGGCAACATGACTTGTAAGTCAGATAAAAAATAAACAAAAGTGTAAAATTAAATGACATAGTCTGATGTTTAAAATGCTCTCCTGAAAAAAGGAACATGAGAACATACAGCTGGTAGTATAACACTTTTATAGATAAAATTAGACAAATCATTCAAGGAAAATTATAAGCATAAAATTAGTGTGTATGTGTTAAATATATGTTCTAGCCCCAAAATATAAAATTTTGGGAAAAATAAAATCATCCTTTAACAAGTCCTTTATATATGGTTTATTGATGTACTTCCAGGGCATGGCCTGTGTCGGCCGTACCAAGGAGTGCACCATTGTTCCCTCCAACCACTATGGACCCGTTCCTGGTGTTCCCGTGGGGACCACGTGGAAGTTCCGAGTTCAGGTTAGCTGCCAACTTCCTTGTTGGCTTAAATAATTGATCTTTTAAAAGTGACTTTGTTTTATCTGCTGCTCTCGCCTGTTTGACCTCAGGTGAGCGAGGCTGGCGTTCACAGGCCGCACGTGGGCGGCATCCACGGTCGCAGTAATGATGGATCCTACTCGCTGGTGTTGGCGGGAGGCTTTGAGGATGAAGTGGTGAGTGACAGTCATGTGACTAAATATGAATAGGTATGAATGTGAGTGTGAATGGTTGTTTGTCTATGTACCCTGTGATTGGCTGGCCACCAGTCCAGGGTGTACCCCGCCTCTCGCCCGAAGACAGCTGGGATAGGCTCCAGCACCCCCATGACCCTCGTGAGGAAAAGCGGTAGAAAATGAATGAATGAATGAATGAATGTCTGGGACTAGTCGAGTGGTTAGCGCGCAGGCCTCACAGCTAGGAGACCCGAGTTCAATCCCAAACTCTGTGTGGAGTTTGCATGTTCTCCCCGTGCATGTGTGAGTTTTGTCCGGGTTCTCCGGTTTCCTCCCACATTCCAAAAACATGCTAGGTTAATTTGCGACTCCAAATTGTCCATAGGTATGAATGTGAGTGTGAATGGTTGTTTGTCTATATGTGCCCTGTGATTGGCTGGCCACCAGTCCAGGGTGTACCCCGCCTCTCGTCCGAAGACAGCTGGGATAGGCTCCAGCACCCTTGTGAGGACAAGTGGTAGAAAATGAATGATTGAATGAATGGCTGGGACTTTGAGAAGATGTTTTGCTTGATGGCGGCCATTTTTTTGCTGACCAAATTGACTCATATTTTACTTGTCAGTCCCCAAAAGGGGGCTGCACAACGTTTTGAGTGGTTAGCGTGCAGACCTCACAGTGAGGAGACCCGAGTTTAATTCCACCCTCGGCCATCTCTGTGTGGAGTTTGCATGTTCTCCCCGTGCATGCGTGGGTTTTCTCCGGGTACTCCGGTTTCCTCCCACATTCCAAAAACATGCTAGGTTAATTGGCGACTCCAAATTGTCCATAGGTATGAATGTGAGTGTGAATGGTTGTTTGTCTATATGTGCCCTGTGATTGGCTGGCCACCAGTCCAGGGTGTACCCCGCCTCTCGTCCGAAGACAGCTGGGATAGGCTCCAGCAACCCCCGCGACCCTTGTGAGGAAAAGCGGTAGAAAATGAATGAATGAGTCCCCAAAAGGTTTGTACCAAATTTTGTGGTGATTCGACTAAAGCGTGTGTCAATCAAACTTGAAAGGGATCAATTTGTCAGAAAGATAATAACACAAATATTGACCAGTAAAAGCATACAGTCCCCCCACGTATGAGTGCTGACTTAATGAACATATTTTTGTGCCGCTGTAGGACCGGGGGGATGAGTTTACTTACACGGGCAGTGGGGGTCGCGACCTCTCAGGAAACAAACGCATCGGAGAGCACTCGTTTGACCAGACGTTGACACACATGAACAGGTATGGTTTAAAAAAAAAAAAAAAGCGGTTCTTAAAATATGCAACATGAAAACTGAAAACTCTTCATACTCATGCAGAGCTTTAGCCCTGAACTGTGACGCCCCTTTGAACGACAAAGACGGGGCGGAATCCAGAAACTGGCGGGCTGGGAAGCCAGTCAGAGTGGTACGTAGCTCCAAAGGGCGCCGCATCAGCAAGTACGCTCCCGAGGAAGGGAACCGATACGACGGCATCTACAAGGTTGGCTGCAGCTCTGAGGTTCCAAACCCAGGACAAGCTCTGTTTTTTTGGACATCGTAGTGGGATTATATTGTCATTTTTTAGGTGGTAAAATACTGGCCTGAGATAGGCAAGTGCGGTTACCTGGTGTGGAGGTACCTGCTGAGACGGGATGACCAGGAACCTGCGCCCTGGACGCCTGAAGGACTGGACAGGATCAAAAAATTGGGTCTCTCAGTTCAGGTTAGCCTTCATAAAATGTCACCAGTGGCTTCATTCCACTCACGGCCCACTCGTGTGTTTGCAGTACCCACCTGGCTACTTGGCAGCCATGGCCAACAAGACAAAGCGGGAGGCCGTCGCTCGGCCGGGTCGCGGCGGCCGCACTAAGCACCATTCTGGCAGGGGCAGGGGGCGAGGGCGGCCGCGGAAACACCCGAAGGTCGCCAAAGAGGAACACGAGGATGATGAGGAGTTTGAGCAGCTCATGGCTGCTGTGGAGGAGGAGGAAGAGGAGGAGGAGCTGCAAAGCAACGGAGATCAACAGACAAGCGGTGACAGCGGTGGGTGTTTATTTTCTATGCATGGACAGTATACTTGTCTCCTGAGGCTCAGAGCTAAATCGTTTTACTTTGAAATGCACTTGTTGCCTCCATGGAAGCAAACTTCCACCTGCTAATATGAGCATGTCAACATGCTGTAGCGCCCGATTGCTAACTTTGCTACCCCGGGGGAACCACACTCCGTTCACTTTACACCATTCTGTCTTGTTCAGTGGTCTCAAACACGCAGCCCGCGGGCCAAATGTGGCCCGCAGGACACTAGTTTGAGGCCCCCGCCTTGATATGAAAGTTTAATGTTAGTGCGGCCCGCGCAAGTTTGATATGGATGCTGTATGGTATCATGTACCCAGAAAAAATTATTACGTTTGATTAATGTTCATGTTAAAGGTTAAATAACTGTTAATAGTTATCCTCCCTATCCGTGTGGAAGTGGTAACTTTTTGGCTATTTAAGTTTAAAGGAAATAACTTGAGCTAGCGACCTAAACGGTAGCTAGCTCTCTAGTTTGCGAGTTAGCATGTGTCTCAAGACCCTGCAGTTGCGCAATATGTTGTAAATAAAAAAAGTATAAATGTGACTGTAGTCGTGTTTTGTCATGTCTACAGGGCTCTAATAATACTTTGTTGATTTTAATCTGAAAAAAATAATTTGTCTACCCACCAACTATATGTGGTTTCTTAAGTTTTTATTATTTGCCGTTTTATTATTATTATTGTATTTATTTATTTATTACTGATTTATTTATTTATTTATTTATTTATTTATTTATTTATTTATTCATCTTATTTTGTGTAGAAAAATAAAAAGTAAGATATTTGAGAACAGTGGAATGTTTTATCAGAGCTTTTATTGTAGAAAATTGGAACCAAAGCGAAGTTTTTTACATTTTTTTGTTTTTAATAAATGTGTTTTTTGGGTTTTTTTTTTAACCTGATGCGGCCCAGTCTCACCCAGACCCTAGCTCCAGTGGCCCCCAAGTAAATTGAGTTTGAGACCCCTGGTCTTGTTGAAAATGTGCCTTTACCCAACAATACTCATCTTCGTTAGAATGGCTGATGTTCTCTTCAGCTCATGTAGTCACATTTTAACAGCAACATCATGCTAGGTTAGCCTAGTCACTGAAGGAAAACAAAACAATCAACCTTACAGCTCCCACGTCTGTTGCTGGCTGATGAACAGTGGTCAGCTTTATTTTAAAATGTGTAGTGAAGCCTACTTTTTAGAATGCAGTAATCTCTTGTTCATCACTATTCATTGGTTCCAGACCCGACTGGTGAATTTCTGAGAGGGAGATGATAGATTTTAAAACGTACTC